>NC_025997.2:53419767-53457021 GCF_000442705.2 Elaeis guineensis
CGATTGACAGCGACGTCTGTAATTGCCTATTAGTGAGCCGTTCGGGGCCACGTAGAGTTTGTTACGGAGAGTAGTGGTGTCCGTTGTCGCGGACTTGCCGGAGAGTGGTGGGCCACATGGAGTTTGTTACAGAGTGTGGGTGGTGTCTGTTGTCGCGACTTACCGAAGAGTTCGGATCGAACAGCTGAAGCTCGGTTGGGACATCTGGTGGAGCGAAATAGCTCTCTGTCTCAGCAATCTAAGAGAGGCTCGGATTTTCGAGGTTGCTGACGGGTTAACTGTTGTTGGGTGCCTTAGGCATTGATGCTGTAGATGGAAGTCATCGCTGTAGAAGCCTAGACGGAAACTTTCTGTTGAAAAAATTCGACTGGAGTTGATTGCTAGAGAAGTTCGTCGAGAATTTGTCTGATATAGAAGCTTGTCTGAAGACTGTCCACTGGAGAGATCCAGTTGCATGAGGAATCCGACAAAAGGTCGATCGATAGCGAATTCAGAAGGTGCTATAGAAGGTTGACGATAGAAGAGTTCGAAAGGTATTGTGGAAGTTCGTCTGCTGGAGGAGTCTAGAGGACACTGTGGAAGGTTGACCGCTGGAGGGGTCTGGAGGAAATTTGTCCGTTGGAGGGGTCTGGTTGGTACTGTTGAAGTTCGATTGGCACTGTTGAAGGTTGATGGCTGGAGAGGTACGGAAGACACCGGAAGACAGTCGGTCACTTTAGAAATCCGACTGCTGGAGCCCATCCGTTGTAGAAGTTGTCTGGAATCCAATTCTGTTGTAGAAGTTCGGACGGAGTCCGATTCTTGTAGGGAGTCCGGAAGGAGGCTGCTTACTGTAGAAGCTCGGATGGAGATCGGTTGCCGTGGAAGGTCGGATGGAGACTGCTTATTGTAGAAGCTCGAATGAAGTCCACTTACTGTAGAAACTCGGATGAAATCTGCTTGCAAAGAAGTTCGGATGGAATTCGCTTACTGTAGAAGCTCGGATGAAATTCGGAAGGCGATCGACCACTGTAGAAACTTAGATGGAGTCGGTCACTATAGAAGTCCTGCTGCTGGAGAAGTCCGGATATTGACGAAGTCCGAAAGAAGCTCGTAGTAAAGTCGATCGTGACAGGAAGAAGTCTGAAGAGATTCGGAGAGTAGTCGATCACTGTAGAAAATCGACTGATAGTGAAGCCCAGAGAGCATTTGGAGCAGTCTGATAGACGACTGAAGGAGCTCATTATCAGAGAAGTCCGGAGGGTATGATAGGAGTTCGTCCGTTGGAGGAATCTGGAGAACACTATGGAAGGTCGACTGCTGGAGGAATCCGGATGGTACTGTGGAAGCTCGGACGGCCGGGGGAGTTCAAAAAGATGCCGCACAAGGTCGGAAGCCGTAAGAGTCCTAGGAGGGTTGGCCTCTTACGAACTTTGGCTGGGGTTATTTTATACCCAACACTAGTCCCCCTACTTTCGAGTTTGGATTTCGGATGAAGGAAGTACAGAGAAATTTTCACAATCAAAGTTGTCCCCCTTGATTTTCGTACTCGATTATTTCTAGATATTTTGGCGTTTAGTGCATCGGTGCTGGAGTCTTTTCAAATCGAGGTGATCCGAAAAGATTTCTTCAGAATTTTATTGGAGCGTTGCCTCAGGTATGGTGCAATAATGATTCTATCAGTCGTCAGCCGTCTGCCACGATGAGTGAGACACGCGGCGGTTGTAGGTCGGCCAAAGGAGATCTGCAATCATTATTGCACCGGACCTGAGGTCTATTTAAACCCATCCCCATTCTTCAGGGGTTTCATCTTGCCTGAGATTTTTTTTCGATCCCCTCTTCTTCCCTGAGAGCTTCGTCCTCCTCCAGCATCCCTCTCGATCTTAGGCGCCTTCAGGTCGACCTCCATCACCTTCGCTACCCTCCTGCACCTCTCGGACCAGCCTAGGTTAGTTTCGGAACCCTTCTTTTTCTTGCTGTTCTTCTGTTTTCCTCCTCTGCATTTCATCCCTTCGGTTTCTCTGCAAGTGCCTTGTTTTCTATTTTTTTATTTTTTCAAGATTTTTTGAGATTTTCATTTGATTCAAAATGTCCTCCAACACTTTCTCCTCTAGCAGTTCTAGAAGTTCGTCAGCTCCAGCCCCCCAAAATCCTAGTACTGTAGATGAACCGTACATAGGATAGGATCTCGTTCGGTCTTTGTACCAGACACCATTTCCAGCTCTTTGACCTCGGACGAACTCTCGTTGATTAGGATTCAGTACGGGATTCCTCCGGAGTATGAGCTTGAGCTTTCCGGGCCAACTGATCGGGCTAGTGCCCCTCCCCCTGGCCTCTTTTGTTTATACCAGGAAGCCTTCCGCGTCGGGCTTCGACTTCCACTCCCACCTTTTGTTGTTGCTCTTTTTTGCTTTTTAAATATTTCTCTAGTTTCTGTAGCGCCGAACTCCTTTAGGTTTCTGATAGGATTTCTTTCCCTCTGTCATTTAGCTGAAGTCCGGCCAACTCTTCTCTTGTTTAGAAACTTTTATACCTTTAAGCGTCACTCTTCGGTAAAGGACTGGTGGTACTTCTCCCCCCAGTTCGGTAGAAAGGGGTTGCTGAAAGGTGCCCCATCTTCTATCCACAACTGGAAGGAGAGGTACTTCTACGTCCGATGCCCGACCCTGATGCTGGGGTTGCCCCTTGGGGCTCCCTGAGGGACTCCGTCCATTGGGCTTCTAGCCTGGAAAAGGATGACCTTGAAGCCTCCAATAAACTTAAAACTTATCCAGCTCCTCTCCTCCCCGACCTTCTGAAGAAGTAACTTTTATTCAATGTCGGCCTGAGCCCTCTTAACCTTGCCGGTATTTTTTCTTTCTCAAGTCATTCGCTGCTTCCTCTTTCTCTTATTCTGTTTCTAAGCTGTGCCGATCTTTTTTCATTGCAGACATGGACGCAGACGCAGCTCAGATACTAGCCAAGGGTCTCAAGGCCCACAAGAGGAAAGGCACCGCAACTTCTGGGTCGGCGAAGAAGGTGAGGGTAGAGGAGACAAGCTCGGTCGTGCTTGTCTAGGCGGCCATTATCGTTGATGCCCCTCCAACATTGAGCCTGCAGTCTCTCAAGCTTCTTCAAGAAGCCCTCCGATCGAGGTTCCTGCTCCAGAGTCTCGTCTCGAGGAGGCACCGGGGGCCGAAAGGAAGAGAAGGAAGAAGATGGTGGCCCGCAAGATCAGCAGCAGCAGGGCTGCCATCGAAGGATCCAATAGCTCCGAAGAGGATCCGAGGGAGAATCTCTTCAACAACAGGGATTTAATAAAAAAATTGATCGATGGGTGCGTTTTGCCCGAGATCGTCCACAGGATCGTTCATGTCGATCCTGAACAACGGGTTTGGGACTCTCTGGGGTCCTTTCTTGAGGTAGGCCGGTTTACTTTTTTCTTCCTTTCGCTTCTTCACTTAGTTCATTCCTTAGCTTTCATATTGACTTCCTGATCATTCTTACAGATTGGACACCAACTCATCACCAACATCGAGGCGATGAACAATGCAAAGAAAAAAGCAGCTCAGGCGGAGGAAGGTCGCCAAGCTGAGGCTGCCCATCTTAAGGAGAAGGTCACCGAAGTCATGAGTCTCCAAGAGGCACTCCAGAAGGAGGAACAAACTTCGATGGATCTGAAGGCTACCTTAGAGGAGGAAAGAAGGAAGGCAAAGGCCGAGGTCTCCAAGCTGAAGGAGCAGATCCCGACCCTAGTCTCGGAGGCAAGGGCCCAAGCAGTGGAGGAGTTCAAGACCTCCTCCGACATGAGGGATCTGAATATCAAGTTCGGCCAGGCCACCTTTATCAAAGGCTTCGAGCTTTGCCAGGAGAAGGTGATCGGGAAGTTTTCTGAACTCGACCTCAACTTCCTGGATGAAGCATCCGACGATGAAGTCGGACCTTCCGAAGCTGCTGCCGGTCTCCCTCCAGCCGGGACCTCTTCAACTGCTGCAGCTGCCATGACCGATCTTCTGGGGGCATCGAGCTCCTCCACTTCTGCTCCAGAGGTCCAAAACCTCTAATTTTGTAATTTTTCTTTGTTATAATTTTTTTTCTCTTTCTCTTGTATTTAAGAATTATTCAATCAATGAAATCGGATTCCTCTTTACAGAGAGCTCCTTTTTCTTCTTCTACTTCTTTTTTTTTTCTTGCAATGATTTGTGTTGTGATGCTCTTGTTTCCCGATAACAGTGCCCTGCCGAAGCTCTTCCCCTACCATAGGGGATTCTTTTGAAGTCTATGATCCAGGATCTGAGAAGAAAAGTTCGTCACTTAACGAAGAAATCAAAGAAGATGGACGACGAACTTCATAGACTGAGGAAGAGCCATTCGAAAGCCACCGTGGAGGTTACTCGCCTTCGGAACCTCCACAAAAAGGACTTCATGGACTACAGCCGAAAGAAGGGCAACTTCGAGAAGGAGCTTGAGAAACTCCAGAAATAAGCCAGCAACCGATCTTGGACTCAGACCTCCAAGATCAGCTCCCTCAAGGTCGAGTTGGCAGCCGCACGAGAGAAGATCAGCCAATTGGAAGAGAACTCATACTGGCTTCCAACTCAGGCTGACTACGACTGGAACTGGTTGAAGAAATTTTCCGACCTCCAGAAGCAGCTACAGGATGTCGAGATGAATTACAATACTTACCGAGTCGACTGGTGCGGGCAAATAGATGACTACAGAAGCAGGCTCAAGACGGCAATCGACGAGGTTGCTCGCCTTCAGAAGCAGTTGTCCGAAAGAGCCCAGGCCATTTCGGTTCAAGGCTCCAACGAGCTTCGATCCTTGAGAGAGACCATGGAAGAACTGTTCGTAGCCTTTGGGAAGGAGAAGGCCGAAATGCAGCGGCTGAAAATACAGCTGGCCTATGAGCAGCAGGCGATCAAGGATGCAGAAGCAGAGTCCGAAGTTCTGAGGAAGAGACTTCGAGAATCAGAGGGCGAAAGCCGGTGGTTTCACCAAATGTATCGGGAGATGCTGTTAAGAAAGAAGGAACTGGAAGAAGAAGTTAAGAACTTAAAGCAATCCCTGATAATGGTTGGAACTGAGAATTCAAAGTCAGAAGAAGCCGAGCTTCCTTAGAGCTTCTTTTACCTTTTGTTCCATGTATTCTTTTCTTTTCTTGTTGTTTTTTTTTTTGGCCTTCAAAGGCTTTTGTAATACTCTCTTTACTAATGAAATGAAAAGAAATTTTCTCATTACCTTGTCTATTCTTGCTCTGAGTTGTCATTTATCAAGCTTCTCTTGTCTTTTATCTTATTCGATGTCAACATTATTTGAAGGTTCCTGATCATCACTGCGTTGATTCATCCTTTTTGTTCATGATCGAAGGTCTTTTCAAGGTCATTCGAATTTGATGCTTTCTCTCGGTGTTTGAGCTTGGGGCCCGAACTTCTCGTTACTTTGAGAAAGTCTATTTTTTCTTACTAGTGTTGGGTTTTTCCTTAAAGACTGAGGATTTTTGACAAGAGTTTTCTTCCTCATTGAGACAAGATCCCTTGTGTCTTAGATGTAGTTCATTTTTTCCTTATCTCTGGTGTAGCTTGTCGCTTTCCTTTTTTCTCTCTCCTTTTTTTTTATGTTTGGGTGAGAGTTTTTTCTCTACTCCTAACAGAGTTGTAGGGGTGTAGAAGAGCCGTTAAGGAGATTTTTTTCCTCATCTGATCTTAAACGATCAGATCTTCATTTGTGTCAAGACGAAGTTCTCTTCCTATTCCTGACACAGTCACTTTCAGCTCATGTTAGGACGAGATTTTCCTCCTGTTCCTAACAGGGCTGTGGAGGCACATAAGGGCCGTTGCGAGGGTCTCTCCCCCCATCCGGTCTCTTAATAATCGGATCTTCGACTTTGCTCATGTTAGGATGAGGTTCTCCTCCTGTTTCTAACATGGCTATGGGGGCGCATAAGGGCCATTGCGAGGGCCTCTCCCTCCATTCGGTCTCTCAATAATCGGATCTTCGACTTTGCTCATGTTAGGATGAGGTTCTCCTCTTGTTCCTAACATGGCTGTGGGGGTGCATAAGGGCCGTTGTGAGGGCCTCCCCCCAATCCGATCTCTTAATAACCGAATCTTCGACTTTGCTCATGTTAGGACGAGGTTCTCCTCCTGTTCCTAACATGGCCGTGGGGGCACATAAGGGCCGTTGCGAGGGCCTCTCCCCCCATTCGGTTTCTTAATAATCGGGTCTTCATTTATGTCGGGATAAGATTCTCCTCTTGTTCCTGACACGCTTAGTTTCGATTATCTAAAGGAGCTATTATCTGTCGTTATAAGCTCATGCCAAAAGAAAAGATATGCGAATATGAAACTTTTATTTAAGATAAAGTTATCGATAATACATTTGTAAATTTTTTGAATTTCATGGTTGTGGAAGGTTCGCTCCTCCGAGCTCTTTTAGATAGTATGTTCCAAACCGGACTACCTCCTTGACTTCATACAGGCCTTTCCAATTTGGGGCAAGTTTCTCTTGGTTCTGAGGTTGTGAAACAGTGGCTCGTCGAAGTACTAAGTCCCCCGCTCTGAAGGCTTTGCTCTTGACTCGGGAGTTGGAGTAGCGGGCTGCTTTCTGCTTGTAGGCTGCCATCCGAACTTGAGTTTCTTTCGTTTTTCTTCTAACAAGTCGAGGTTGGTCTTGAGATCCTGTGAGTTACGCTGCTCGTCGAATGCCACTACTCGCGCCGACGAAAGCTTGAGTTCAATCAGGATAACGGCTTCTGTTCCAAAGGCTAAGGCAAAGGGGGTCTCCCCCGTGGGCAATCTTTGGGTAGTTTGATATGCCCATAACACATGATAAAGCTCGTTTGCCCAAGTTCCCTTTGCTTTTTAAGTCTCACCTTGATTCCTTGCAACAGAGTCCTGTTAGTCACCTCGCTTCGCCGTTTGCCTGCAGATGGGCTACTGACGTGAAGTTATGGGAGATGTTTAAGTCCTCACAAAATTTAGCAAACCTTGCTCCAGTAAATTATCGTCCATTATTAGTAATGAGAGTTCTGAGTAAGCCGAACCTACAAACGATTGACTTCCAGACGAAGTCCTGCACTTTAGCTTCTGTGATTTTTGCCAAAGGTTCGGCTTCGACCTACTTAGTGAAGTAGTCAATTGCCACCAGGAGGAACTTCCTCTGCTCGGATGCCAAGGAAAAAGGTCCAAGGATATCCATCCCCCATTGTACAAACAGTCATGGGACACTCAAGGATGTAAGTTCGGAGGCGGGCTGTCTTTGGATATTCACATATCTCTGACATCGATCACACTTTCTGACATATTCAATGGAGTCATGGTACATTGTAGGCCAGTAATAACCTTATCGGAGTAGTTTGTGGGATAAAGATCTGACCCTCAGATGACTTCCGCAGACTCCTTCATGTACCTCCCACAAGGCAAAGTCGGCTTTAGAAGGTCAGAGATATTTCAAGAGGGGCAAAGAGTATGACCTCTTGTACAGCTTGCCCTCATAAAGGATATATCGAGAGGTCTGATTTCTAAGCTTCCGAGCTTCTTTTGCATCATGAGGAAGAACTCCGTCTTGGAGGTATGCAACCAGTGGGTCAATCCAGCTGGATTTATGGCTGATCTCCATTACAAGCTGCAGTTCTTCCGTACTTGGACATTTCATAACTTCGAAGAGAACTTCCTTGGGTAGTTCAGCTGGAGCTAGTGTAGCCAACTTGGAGAGAAGATCGGCCCTGGTATTTTTTATTCTTGGAATCTGCTTGATGTCAAAGCTGCCAAAGGCAGGGATGATCTCTTTTACCTTTTCGAGATACTTGACCATACTGTCCTCTCGAGCTTCATAGTTTTCGCTGACTTTTTCCACCATCAATTGGGAGTCACTGTAGACTTGGAGCCGATCTACTTCTAATTCTTTGACGATCTTCAGTCCTGCAATCAGAGCTTCATATTCTGCTCCATTATTTATCGCAGGAAATTCGAAGTGCAGTGGATACTCCACGATAATTCCTTCCAGATTGATCAAGATCAGGCCCGCGCCCGCACCTGACATGTTGGAGGAATCATCCACATAAAGGGCCCAAAAACCATCAGGGAGATCTGTTCATTCTTCAGGGGAGTTCGACTGGAGCCCTGGGTTGTCAACTTCACCTCGTTCAAGTTCGACTTCTTCCGGGATAGTGCATTCCACTATGAAGTTTGCTAATATCTGGGCTTTTATCGTCGGTCGAGGTCGATAGTTGATGTCGAATTTTATGAGCTCGACCACCCATTTTGCTATCCTTCTGGAAGCATCTGCTCGATGCAGAATTGCCTTAATCGGCTGGTCGGTGAGCAGTGTTATGGTGTGCCCTTGAAAGTAAGGTTGGAGCCTTCGGACTGCAATCAATAGGGCGTAAGTTAGTTTCTCTAACTTAGGGTATCTGGTTTCGGCGTCTCTCAATACTCGACTTATGTAGTAGATCGACCATTGAATTTTTGCTTCTTTCTTAACCAGAATTGCTGTAAGAGCCACAGGGGAGACCGTCAGGTACAGGAATAACTCCTTTCCAGATTCAGGCTTTGCCAATAACAGAGGTGAGCAGAGGTAGTTCTTCAATTCTTCGAATGCTTGCTGACATTCAATGGTCTAATAGAAGTTCTTCGGTTGCTTGAGAGTCTGAAAGAAAGGTAGGCACCATTCGATCGACCTTGAGACGAAGCGATTCAGAGCTGCTACTCTCCTAGTAAGGCGCTAAACTTCCTTTATTGACTTCGGGGCGGTCATTTCTTGGATGGCATGAATCTTTTCCAGATTTGCTTCGATCCCATGCCCCGATACTATAAAGCCCAAGAATTTCATTGAGGTTACTCCAAAAGCATACTTGGTTGGGTTCAGCTTCATCTTATATTTTTAGAGGGCGCTGAAGGTCTCCTCAAGGTCGGCGACGTGGTTCATTGAGGATTTACTTTTTACAAGCATGTCGTCCACGTAGACCTCCATGTTACGGTCGATCTGCTCTTTGAAGATCTTGTTCACCAACCGTTGGTTGGTCGTCCCTGTATTTTTTAGGCCGAAAGGCATGATCCTATAACAGTAAAGACCACGGTCTGTGATAAAAGTAGTATTTTCTTCATCCTCTGGTGCCATCCTGATTTGATTGTAGCCAGAGAATGCATCTATGAAAGTGAGAAGCTTGTGGCCCGAGGTTGCATCTACTAATTGGTCAATTCTGGACAAAGGATAACTGTCCTTTGGATAGGCTTTGTTCAGCTTTTTGAAGTCTATATACATCCTCCACTTGTCGTTCGCCTTCTTGACGAGAACCACATTGGAGACCCAGTTCGGATAGTTGACTTCTCTGATGAATCCGGCTTTCAGGAGTTTATCAACTTCCTCAGCTATTGCTTTCTGCCTTTCCGGTGCATGACCTCGAATTTTTTTCTTCATCGGCCGATGTTTGGGATCAACAGCTAGACGATGTTCCATGACTTCCGTATCAATCCCCGACATGTCCGTCGAAACCCAAGCAAAAACATCCACATTCTTTTGTAGAAAATTGATGAGCTGTGTCCGTACCTCTTCTCCCAGGTTGGAGCCGATCTTCACCACATGCTCTTCATTCCCATCATTTAAAAGAATTGAGACAAGATCTTCAATTGGCTCATCCCGTTCTTTAGCAAGGTCATCGCGGGTGTCTAATCCATCAACCGGACAGGGGTCAGACTGACCATTTCTTTGTAAGGCTATATTATAGCAGTGTCTTGCCAGGACTTGATCTCCTCTGACCTCTCCGACCTCTTGGCTTGTAGAAAATTTCAATTTCAAATGGTAGGTCAATACCACAGCTCAGAGGGCGTTGAGGCCAGGTCAGCCGAGTATTGCGTTGTAGGCAGACGGAGCCCTTACTACCAGAAAATCCACTTGCGCTCTAGATTGTTTTGGATACCAACCTGCAACTACGATCAAAGTTATTACTCTTTCCACTGGCACAGCATCACCGTGAACCCTACCAATGGAGAGCTTATCGGCCCTAATCGATCATCCGGAATGGATATTTTTTAGAATGCATCGTAAAATAAAATATCGACCAAGCTTCCGTTATCAACAAGAATGCGGCATACATCATAGTCAGCAATATTTAAAGAAACTACAACAGCATCATTATGGGAGAATTGAATCTCCTGGGCATCTTCTTCAGTAAAGGCTATAGATTCTTCAGTCCTCTGCCGCTTGGGCGGTCCGATCGATCCACTAGCTGCTCCCCGTTGGGGTCCTCCAGAGATAGTGTTGATGATCCCAATTGGATGTTGATCTTCAGGCTGTTCTTTCCTCCTTGGAGACTCTAGTTGTGGTAGGACCCTCGGTCGATCTTCCCTACCTTCAGGCCGGCGTTAGATGAATCTGTGGAGCCGACCTCATCTGATGAGCTCTTCGATCTTGTCTCGGAGCTGAATACACTCCTCCGTGTCGTGGCCGTGGTCACGATGATAGAGGCAGAACTTGTTAGGATTGCACTTCCCGAAGTGTGTGCGCATCCTTTTCTGCTTTGGCAGCTGCTCCCTGATCTCCATCAGTAGTTGAGTTTTTGGAGCATTGAGAGGGACGTAGTGTGAAATCTTCCTAAGGAAGAGCTCCGTCGAACTCTGTGGTCTGGGCTTCTCTGCCTATGAGCTTGGGGGAGAGTTCGGACATGCTTATGTCCCAGGGGAGTTCAAGAACGTGGTTGAGCTTCACTCGGCCCTTTTTCAGCTGCGGGCTTGCTGGAGTCACCCGTCTGCCGCTCTTTCGCAGCCTTCTCATCCTTCAGCTTGAAGGCTTTCTCTACTCGGGCATATCCTTCGACCTGAGCCAGTAAATTAGCGAAGTCTTTGGGATACTTCTTTTTCAAAAAAAATAGAAGGTCATTCTTTTGAAGACCGCTCTGTAGGGCGGCCATTGCAACTGATTGATCCAAGTTCCAAACCTCCAATGCGGCGGCATTAAAATGGTTGACATAAGTTCGGATGGATTCTCTCTCCTTTTGCTTGATGTTGATGAGGGATTCCGAACCTCTCTGGGGACATCGGTTGCTGACGAAATGAGCCGCAAACTGGTAGCTCATTTGATCAAAGAAGAAGATAGTACCCGACTTCAATGCCAAGTATCAATTTCTTGCTGCTCCCTTCAAGGTAGATGGAAAAGCTTGGCACAGAATGGCGTCTGGCGCACCATGGAGCAGCATCATTGTCCGGAAGGCCTCCAGGTCCCATCGTAGCTCTCAAATTGGGGGAGCTTGAAGTTCGACGGGATCGGTTCCTGCATAATCCTTTGAGAAAAAGGAGGGTTAGTACAGATATCCTCATCGTAAGCAGGGGAAGCATGGCGGAGCTCTTCGATCCGTCGGTTCATCTCTTAGAACTTTTAATCCAGGAGATCCTCTCGATCACGAATCTCGAGGGTCTTCTGACAGAATGGAGGTAGGGACCCTTCGAAGGTAGAATCGTGATCAGACAGAGGGCTCTCCATCCTCTACTTCTTTTTTCCGGGGGATACAGGGTGACTGGCCCAAGTGGGCTGCCCGATCACCGGCTTCTGAAACTCCGATGATGCTCTTTCCAGCCGCACAGATGCCTGCGGCTGCTGCTGCTGCTGCATGGCCTGCACCACTTCGGTGAGGCCCCTGATCTACTGAACCAGCAGGTCGAACTGCTCCATGCCGACTGCCATTGCCGGAGGAGGAGGAGCCTGAAAAATTGGAGATGAGGTCAGAGCTGGCGGATCTTGCTAAGATCTGGCCATGGAGGCCGTAGATCGCCTGGTGGATGCCTTTCAGAGAGGCATCAGGTTGGGATCTAGCCGGAGAAGAAGAAGAAGATGTCGAAGAAGATGACCGGAGACAGTCCAATTGAGTACTCCTTTAAGAACAAGGATCCTGCGAAGACACAGCCGCCCTTCCTCTAGCGCCAATTCAGTTGGTGCAGAATTCCACCGATACCGGAGAAGGTGGAGTCGAGGAGATCACGGCCGCCATCAGGATCTGCAAGAAAAGTCTAAACCGGAGTTGGGGGTACTCCGACAAGACCCTCTGACGCTCAAGTCAGTACTCTGCTTCAACAGAAATAGAGCACTCGAATGAAATTTTAGCAGAGTTTAGAGATAGTGCTAAGAGCTTAGAGGAGAATGTATCTGGGGGGTCTCTTTTATAGATGAAAGAGAATAACCGATTGACAGTGACGTCCGTAATTGCTTGGTAGTGGGCCGTTCGGGGCCACGTGGAGTTTGTTATGGAGAGTAGTGGTGTCCGTTGTCGTGACTTGTCAGAGAGTGGTGGGGCCACATGAAGTTTGTTACAGAGAGTGGGGTGGTGTCTGTTGTCACAACTTATCGGAGAGTTCGGGCCGGACGACTGAAGCTCGGTTGGGACGTCTGGTGGAGTGGAATAGCTCTCTGTCTCAGCAATCTAAGAGAGGCTCGAATATTTCTGAGGTTGCTAATGGGTTAATTGTTGTTGGGTGCCTTAGGCGTTGATGCTGCAGATGGAAGTCATCTGCTGTAGAAGCCCGGACAGAAACTTTCTGTTGGAGAAATCCGGTTGGAGTCCGATTGCTAGAGAAGTTTGTCTGGAATTTGTCTGATGTAAAAGCTTGTCTGAAGACTATCCGCTGGAGAGGTCCGGTTGCATGAGAAATCCGACAGAAGATCGACCGGTAGCAAAATTTGGAAGGCACTATAGAAGGTTGACCGATAGAAGAGTCCGAAAGGCATTGTGGAAGTTCGTCCGCTAGAGGAGTCTAGAGGACACTGTGGAAGGTCGACCGCTGGAGGGGTCCGGAGGGAATTTGTTCGTTGGAGGGGTCTGGTTGGCACTGTTGAAGTCCGATTGGCACTGTTGAAGGTTGATGGCTGGAGAGGTACGGAAGACACCGGAGACAGTCGGTCACTATAGAAATTCGGCTGTTGGAGCCCGTCCGTTGTAGAAATTTGTCTGGAATCCAATTTTGTTGTAGAAGTTTGGACGGAGTCCGGTTCTTGTAGGAGTCCGGAAGGAGGCCGCTTACTGTAGAAGCTCGGATGGAGACCAATTACCGTGGAAGCCTGGATGGAGATCGCTTATTGTAGAAGCTCGGATGAAGTCCACTTACCTTAGAAACTCGGATGAAGTCCGCTTGCAATAGAAGTTCGAACGAAATTCACTTACTGTAGAAACTCGGATGAAATTCGGAAGGCGGTAGACTACTGTAGAAACTTGGATGGAGTCTAATCACTGTAGAAGTCCTGTTGCTAGAGAAGCCCAGACATTGATGAAGTTCGAAAGAAGCTCAAAGTAAAGTCGATCGTGACAGGAGAAAGTTCGGAAGAGATTCAGAGAGTAGTCGATCATTGTAGAAAATCGACTGATAGTGAAGTCCAGAGAGCATTTGAAGCAGTCCGATAGATGACTGAAGGAGCTCATTATTGGAGAAGTCTAGAGGGTACGATAGGAGTTCGTTCGTTGGAGGAATCTGGAGGACACTGTGGAAGGTCGACTGCTAGAGGAGTTCGGATGGTACTGTGGAAGCTCGGATGGCCGGGGGAGTTCAGAAAGACGTCGCACAAGGTCGGAAGCCGGAAGAGTCCTGTGAGGGTTGGCCTCTTACGAACTTTGGCTGGATTTATTTTATACCCAACAGACTCCATTTCAGATTTCATGGCTTCAAGCCATTTCTTAGAATCAGATCTCTACATTGCATCCATATAGGTGATCCGATCCTCATCGTTCTCATCGAGTTCGATGGGATCACCATCTCGGATTAAGAAATTATAGTATCTGTCCGGCTGACGCGGTACTCTATCGGATCACCTTAATGGTGTAGGTACATTGGGTTCCAAATCTGATCTAATCAAATCCAACTCAGGTTCAGCTATTGGTGTCGGTTTTTCTACCTGTTGAACTTCATCAAGTTCAACCTTAGAAGCAACGGTTCCTTCACCAAGGAACTTCTTTTCTAAAAAAATTGCTTTAAGACTGACGAACACCTTTTGTTCATCAGCATGATAGAAAAAATATCCTTTGGTCTCTTTGGGGTACCCTATGAATGTGCATTTATCAGATCTAGGTCCAAGCTTATCTGTAACTAACCATTTGATATAGGCCGGGCACCTCCAAACCCTAAGGTGTGAAAGTGCTGGCTTACGTCCTGTCCATATCTCATATGGAATCTTAAGTACAGACTTACTTGTAACCCTATTTAACAGATAACAGGCCGATTCGAGTGCATATCTCCAGAAGGATATCGACAAGCTAGCAAAATCCATCATGGATCGGATCATGTCTAACAGAGTCCGATTTCTCCTTTCAGACACACCATTATACTGTGGTGTTTCTAGAGGAGTCCATTGGGAGAGAATCCCATTTTTTTTCTAGATATGTGAGAAACTCACTAGAAAGGTATTTCCCTCCTCGATCAGACCGAAGAGTTTTAATACTCTTCTCAATTTATTTTTCTACTTCACTTTGAAATCGTTTGAACATTTCAAATGAATCCGACTTATGTTTCATCAGATAGGCATATCCATTTCTGGATAGATCATCTGTGAAAGTGATAAAGTAAAAATATCCACCTCTAGCACTTGTGCTCATGAGCCAGCATACATCAATATGTACTAGGCCCAAGAGCTCAGTAGCTCTCTCACCTTTTTCAGTAAAAGGTGACTTGGTCATTTTACCAAGAAGACAGGACTCACAGAATTGGAAGTGATTCACAATCACTGACTTCAAGGATTCTCTTTTGAGTCAACCTATTTATCCTATTCTTGTTTAGATGACCTAGCCTGCAGTGCCATAAGTAGATATCTGATACACTATCTAATCTAGGGTGCTTGCCAGTAGAATAGACTACGTTAACAGATTTTGATAACATATACACAGCATTGTTCAAATGTCCATAAAAAATAGTAACACCATTCATAATGATATTACAAACTTGTTTCTTTATTGAAATTTCATAATCATTTTTAGTCAGAAGGCCTATAGAAATAATATTTTAAAAAAAACTGGGACAGAAATGACAATCATTAAGAACAATGGTATGGGACTCAAATACAAGTTTTAAGATTCCTAATGCTAGAACTGGAACTGGCCTTCCATCTCCAACGTTCAGGAACCTCTCACCTTGCTCGAATCTCCTACTAACCTGCAACGAATTGCAAATATGGTAAGGGCTACCGGTATCCAATATCCAGTCAGTTATATCACAAATAGAGAAATTAAAAGGAGTTATCATATAAATACCTTGTCCAGCAATAGCTTGCTTCTTTCTCTGCCTGTTCGGATCCAGTGAGGTAATGTATTGAGGACAGATCCTCTTCCAGTGCCCCTACTTCTTACAAAAGAAGCATTCAGCTTGACTCTTATCGGGCTTGATCTTTTTGGTTTGGCTCTGCACTGATGTCCCAGCCTGAACTTACACCTTCTTCACTTTCTTCTTCTTGTTCTTCTTCCCTTTCTCAAAAGGTCGAGAACCAGAAGATGAACCTCTCACTAAGTTCATCGACTCCTTGTGGAGTTGGTGATCCTTCTCAAAGTTTTGAAGCAACCCCAGTAACCCAGGGTAGTTTACTTCAAGCTTTGTCATTCTATAATGAGTGAGGAATGGGAGATAAGACTTGAGCAGCGAGTTCAGTATTACATCTTTCCCAAGCTGCTCATGCAAGAGAAAGCTGAGCTTGCTCAAACACTCCATCAGCTCAATCATGTACAATACATGATCAGTGACAGAGGCACCATCTTGCATTTTGGCATTGAAGATGGCACAACTAGTCTTGTGCCTCTCCACGTCATCGGGTGTGCCAAAGACATCCTACAACACTTGAAGCATGTTCTTTGGCTGAGCCGTCTCAAATCTGCGACTGAACTCGTTGCTCATGGCAGCTAGCATGATGCAGCGCACCGTGGTCCGATCACTAAGCCACTTTTGGTAAGTATCTCTGACTGTTCCACGTGCATTGACAGCTGGCTCCTCAGGTGCAGGATCCGTTATCACATATAGGATCCGTTCATGCTCCAGGACTATCTTCAACTTTTGATATCAGCTACTGAAGTTGGGTCCCACTAAATTTTTATTGTCCAATAATGATCGGAGCGATAGGGAAGTGGCCATATCTGTACAAAGAAAAATTATAACCTAATTAGTAATTGATTCATTAAATCTAAAGATTTGGACTTTAATCAAAAGGTTTCTCCTACTATTTTATTCGAATTGGTAGCCTCTACCTCCAATTTGAGGAATTATCCTAATTCCTTAGTGGGTACTAGAATCCACTTAGACTGCACACAAGTCCAACTTTAGTTGGCCAACCTATGTACATCTAAGAATAGGTTCATAACCAATTATTTTTCTAAATAATTTCTAGTAATTTTAATTTTGCCCCAGTCCCTAATCAGTAGGCTTTGGCCTCCACTGAAAAGGTCTGGTTAGGTCCAACCATTAACATGACCATACTTGGCCCATCTAGCCAATGGATGATTAAGCCCAACTTTGGTTAGCTAACCTAACCACCATTTAGAAAGATGCAGTCAAAAAATTATATTATGAATGACAATTCCATTAGCCGATAAGCACCAGGCCTTTGGCCCTCCAATGATTATCCAACTGATGGACCCATTATCATCCATTTAATGAGAGGCTATGATCTAGTTATCACCATAACTATTTTATTTTAAGAATCTAATAATTTTAGAGGATTTAATTGATTTAGAGGAGGAGGTCAGATGAACCAGCTTATTATGATCCTCCCACTGGCTTCACCAAGTTAACTTAAGGGAGACCATTTAAAAGGACTGGTCTAGGAGCACCTAAATCAGTCACACTGATTTACTTAACTGACATGGGTCAGCTCGAATAGTCAAGTGATCCGATCAAAATATAATTTTACTAAGAGGCCAGATAAGTTCGATCGATGGGAGGGTCTACCAAAGCTTGCCTTAGACACCATCAAAAATGGCCAGGTAAGTGGGCTGCCAATTAAAAATCACTGGTCTGGTTTATCTTAGATACCAACTGGTTTAATTAGTTTCGATTAGATCAACCTAACAGTTCGTGCTAGACCACTTAACCAAGAATCAAGTCCATTTGGTTCTCGTTAAAGACATGGACTTGACCAACTACAACTATTGTAATTGATCTAGAGAATCCTTGACCTAATCTAAGACAACAATTGATTAGATTTAGTCAATTCTCTAATTAAGTCCATCTTTAATCTAACCTTAGGTCTAACCTAATTAATGGACCTAATTTTTACTAACCCATTAACCCAATATGTTATGATTTGTGTCTGAGATTCTTCAATTCATAATCCTAGAACCTAATCAAACAACTTCTTAATTCTCAATTAAGTTTTTAGCTGAGGGTTGGGGTTCGGCTTTTAGAAAATAATTTTCATGTTTGTAAAATATTTTTACAATATGGTTCTACCAACCAAATTGCATGTTTGATTTATAATCAAAATGCAAGTGAAATAAGCATGAACTACTTTAGATCTAATCTAAACAGGTTCATGTAATTGAAATAATTTCAACTTTAAACTGCGCAAATTTTTCAGACAAATATATGATGGTTCTTTATGGAAAAATTATTAACAAAGAGATTTTATTTTAGATTTAAATATCTTCTAAATCTAATAAATCATAAATTTAATCTAGATCACATCTAACAAATTTATGATTAAAGATAGATCTACACGAACTAGGACAATCTTTGCACTGTAAGGAGTAAACCTTACAGCAGGACAACCTACAGTTCGTGATTGATCTAAAAATTTTAATTTTAGATTTAACAATTAGATTATAAATTAGATCTAATCTAAAAATAATCTAAGTATGTATAAATAATCATGTAATAAATAACCTAGGCTCTAATACCAATTGAAGGAACCAGATCTAAGGTTTCAGGGTTAGATCTTGAAACTTTTTCAAGATCAGGCAGCGAAAGACTAAAATAAATCAAAATTTATCTTATAAAATTAGAGAATCCCTAGATCTAATATCCTATTACATGATTAATATATGGTATTAAATCAAAAATTAAAATATAAGGAGCAAGAACTACATGTTGATCATATCAACATGTTTCTATACTACATCTAATGTATGTAAAATATAATAGATCAGATCTATTACCTTGCAAGTTAGATGTTTTAACTTTATTGATCTAAGCTTGAGGATGAAGTTATGAGCCGTACATGTGTTCAGCCTCTAGGAGTCGTCCACACGAGCCCACGAATCATGATCAGAAGTCCTGATCCAGGAAATCAGCACTGTATGCTAGTACTGTGCTGATCCTTCTTCGATGGTCGATCAGATGCCTCCTTCTTGATTTGGATTCTTTCAAAAATGAGAAGTATAAGAAAGAGTTTTATATGTGAGATACTCTCAGAAAACTCACAGATGGAGGAAGGAAAGAGGTGAACACAGCAACCCTAGAAGAAGACCCTCTTCTTTTTCTCTTTGCTTTTACCTAGACACTTAATTTTGTGTCTATTATATCTCCATGCCCCAACACCCTTTCTCCCTAATTTTCATACACCCCAAAAGTCTCTCAATGATATATAATCCATGAAAATTTTAAGAAGAAATTCATCTTAAATCATGAGATATGAAGAATCCTTGTCTAGGTCAAATACCTAGTCAAGAAAAATCCAAACAGGACAAGACAAGTGGTGCCCAACTCTTGGATGCCCCCTCCTTTTTCTATCATGGATTACCAAAAAAAGATGCATAATATGTGGCATAAAAGCCATAAAAATTTCAAAAAAAATTTGAGTAAAATCAGTGCCATAAAGAAAAAGTTTTGGTTTCCTAAAATTCTATCTCATAGAATTTGAAATCCAAACTAATTCCTACTTTGACCTGATCCACAACCACATTCCATGTAAGAGAGAAAAAATAAAAAGCTTTGAACATATGTGAAGGCTTGGGAGAGAAGGTTTTATCACACAAAATAAGAGAGAGTGGGCGTGGGGGGCTAAGGTGGCGCAAGGTGGAATCCTAGTCTTACTAGGGTTCAATCTATGACTTGTTCAAATTTGATTTCTCAAACCAAATCAAACTAAAATCAAATCAACCCAATTAAGATAGATCTTAATCTAATTAAGAATATAATTTAATCAGATTAAATTAGATTTAAATTTAATTTAATTTTTTAATCGAATTAGAAATTAGATTGACCCAAGTCTTAATTGAACTAGGACTAGTTTTTTCTTGCATTTGGCTTATCCAATAAATCAATTAGACTTGATCCAATCAAGCCCAAACTAAATCTAATTAAATCATATTCAATTAGACTTAATTTTAGCCTATTGGCTTAATCAAATTAAGCCAATTAACAATCAAATTACTAATCGAACTTTCTGCAATACTTGCACTAGGTTAAATGTCAATCGTATTGATCGTTTAACCCTAGAATGATTCTTAATCGTTGATCAACCATCCGATCGGATCGTGAACTCTAATGTGTGTGATCTTATAGGTCTGAACCTAAGTCGATAGTATAGAAATAAATTTTTATACCAATCGAAGTGACCATCTAGCAATGGTACTCGACGGTCGGATAGGTCAAATGTGTAGAACAACATCTTTAGAATCCATGTGAATATAGTTTTCATATAATTCATCTCCTTAACCAAAATGCTCATAGGATACCTCAGAGTTCAACTATCAACTCTGATCAGGTTGTCCACATTGTATTTCAAAATATCAAATCCATCTGATGGATTATCCTGGCCAAAATTTTGCTAAATTGAAATACAGTAACTCATTCTTCTCCAACTCTTGGAGTAGTCAATCCCATCTTGATCACACTCTGACTTTGCAAGTACTTGACTGTGCTCAGAAGCCTTCCATCACTGAATTAGAAATTCAGTTAGTCCAGTACCAAAGCACAGTGAGTTGCTTGTAAGTCACTGAGGCGATCTTAGGTCTAAGAGACACTTATACCTATATCCCATCAGACACATTCTCGATAGCAGAATGCTCTGGAGTTGATCACGTTCAATGATGATGTATCCTTATATCTCACCTGTATGCCACACCAGTGTCTCCACACTCCTTGGTTAAGAGGACAACCAACCCATATGGCCTACAGCGACCTATGCTCGATAGAAGCTGTCATCCTTATTAACAGCCTATCATTTGGTCGTGAATAATTTTAAGGACTGATTGATAAATCCTCTCTTTATCGAATCTAAATAGTCCTAAAGACTTCATCATAACAATGGAGTTCATTAGAAGATGAAAACTTATGATGAAAATACCAAAAATATATTTTATTTATTAACAAATCAATTACAATACAAGGTTGCTCAACCATCAACTGGTTGACGATTGGCTTTTGGGACATATTTCCCAACATGAAGATCCATGAGATGATTTTCGACGAAGCTTCGAAGGCTAGGACTGGTCGTGACCTTATGTAACATTTCTTTTGTCATCTATTATGGGTGACGACATTCCTGTAGTCATAAAAATTTTGTAAATGCAATAAAATTTCTTATGTCACCTTCTCCTTTGCTCTGTGATGCTATCTGGTGTCATCGCTGGACTACTTCATATTGAATTCTTGATGAAAAATTCTTGTTGCTTGTCATGTCAATTGCTTCCTGTATTAATTATGGATGGTGCTTCATAAATCCTGATGCATTTAAGATGGGCGTGATATGATTGGGCAATAGTTCTAGGGAACAACGATCGCTATTTCCTCTGACAGAATAAATTTTGAGAGACCACTTGGAGCCTGTGGGGATGCACCATGTGGCAATGTACTAGTCAGTGAAGCATCACTTGAGTCGATTTCTGAGGTTGGAAAGATGTGCCATTTATGGCTTGGGGAACAGCTGCACCATCAAAGCCGAAGATTGGTTAATAGTGGAGGCACTCGCACCTATAAAGTGGGGCTGATGGTTGGCGAGAACCTCACCTTCCATCGTTCTTCCCATAGCACTTGCAAAAACTCTCGCTCTCCTTCATCACCATGATGCTCTTTAAGAAATCTATCAAAGAGTTGGTCACGGAGAGGAGGGCCACCTCCAAGAAGGCCCTCTCATCTAAGAAGGCGAAGCAAAGGGAGCTAGGCCAGTTTGCCTCCAAGTCAAGTTGGGCTTCTGCCCCCTCTACGGAGCCTGAGAAGAAGCCACTGTCGCCTATCAAGGGTAAGAACGCCTCTTTCTCCATCGAGCAGATCCCCAATGCGATCTGCGAGCACTGCATTGAGGAGTTCAAGACTTCGGCGGCATTCGAGGAAGAGGTCTGATGTCATCGCCACCATCTTTATCTTCGGGTTCGAAGACTATAAGGCCTGCTTGTGGCGGATGATGCTGTAGCTGGACCTCAGCTACCTTCTCTCTGGCAACAGTGATGAGGAGGTGGGGGTTTTCTCCTCAAGTGAGAAGTAAACTCATCCTCTTCTTCTTCTTCTTCCTTTTTTTTTTGGACGGTGCTCAAAGCATCATTTTCTTGTAAATATTTTCTAATGAAGGACTAAGTTATTCCTCCTCGTGTGTTGTTCGTGCATGTCATTACTGATCGATGATCAATTCTCATCAGGCTGAGCAAAAGCCATCTTTTTTTAAGCCGATCAAAGGCTCCTTTATTCAGGCCGATCAAAGATCGTTTTTAATTTAAAGCCAATCTAAGGCTCCTTCATTCGATTGATCAAAGGTCATTTTTTATTTAAAGCTGATCAAAGACTCCTTCACTCGAGCTGATCAAAGATCATTTTTAATTTAAAACCTTTCAAAGGCTCCTTCATTCAGACCGATCAAAAGTCATTTTTAATTTAAAGCCGATCAAAGGCTCCTGCATTTGGGCTGACCAAAAGCTATTTTTAATTTAAAACCAATCATAGACTCCTTCATTCAGGCCGATCAAAGATCATTTTTAGTTTAAAACCGATCAAAGGCTCCTTAACTCGGATCGATCAAAGGCCATTTTTAATTTAAAGCCGATCAAAGACTCCATTTTTAATTTAAAGTTGATCAAAGGCCATTTTTAATTTAAAGCCAATTAAAGATTGTTTTTAATTTAAAACTGATCAAAGGCTTCTTCATTTGGGTTGATCAAATATCATTTTTAATTTAAAGATGATCAAAGGCTCCTTCATTCGGACCGATCAAAAGTCATTTTTAATTTAAAGTCCATCAAAGGCTCCTTCATTTGGATCGATAAAAGACCATTTTTAATTTAAAACCGAACAAAGGCTTCTTCATTCGGGCCAATCAAAGGTCATTTTTAATTTAAAGCCAATCAAAGGCTTCTTCATTTGTCAGAGGTTGTGGACTGACGAGCAGGCAAGAAACCATTTTCTTGGAGAGTAAGGGTCTTATTAATGTTGTGAGATACATTATTGATAATACACTCAGAGATTTTTCGAATTCTATGATCAAGAGAGCGGGGTTCCATCTGATTGTTTTAGCTGGTAAGTTTCTGATCTAATGACTTCATCTATCTGGTATAGCCCTCCCACTTTGTGGCTAGCTTACTGCGTTATCCAAATTGAGAAATTTCTACTCTGTGCAGGACTAGGTCACCAACCCTGAAGATCTTGTTCCAAACTTTGGACTTATAGTATCAGGCAGTCTTGTGTTAGTAAGTTGCCAGTCGAACACATGCTCTTCCTCGAGCTTCTTCAAGTCGGTTTAAGTCAGTGCACAGCCAGTCTGGGTTGGTCTGCTCATCAGAGTTCTCAACCCATGCCGATAGGGCCCCAATCTCAATGGGGATCATAGCTTCTATCCCAAAGGCCAAATTGAAAGGGGTTTCTCTTGTTGGAACTCTTAGCATTGTCTGGTATATTCAAAGCACATGATGAAGTTCATCGATCCAAGATCCTTTGACTTTGTCTAATCTTATCTTCAGGCTCTGCAAAATAGTCTGATTCATTACCTCGGCTTCTCCATTTGCTTGAGGGTAAGCTATGGAGGTGAGATGATGTAAAATCCTATACTCTTTATAGAATTCTTCGAACTTAGCCCTTATGAATTGACGCCCGTTGTCAGTGATCAATACTCGAAGTAGACCAAATCGATATATGATTGATTTTCAGATAAAACTTGTCATCCTTGCTTTTGTGATGTAGGCCAGTGGTTCAGTTTCTACCCACTTAGTGAAGTAGTCCACAGCAATGAGCAGGAACTTATGTTGATTCGAGACCACTGGAAAGGGGCCGAGGATATCCATCTTCCATTATGTAAAAGGCCAAGGGGTGCAAATGGGGGTGATCGATACTACAGGTAGGCATTGTATGTTAGAGTTCCTCTGATACTTATCACACCACATGATATAGTTCTCGAAATCTTTTTGCATAGTCGGCTACTAGTATCCTTGCCGAAGGAGCTTGTAAGCCAGTGCTCTCTTTTCAATATGACTTCCACAAATGCCTTCATGTACCTCTCTAAGTGCGTAGTTAGCTTCGGATGGTCGTAGGCACTTGAGGAGAGGTAATAAATAGGACCTTTTATATAGCTTCTCTATTGTGCAAGGTTCCAACGCATATTTGGTGAGATCTAAGGAGAGATTTGTAGTTGAAGAGGACTCAGTGAGACTTTGGGAGAGGATGGTAGTCGAGGAAGTTCTGTGAGGTAGCCGAAGAGGACTCGATGAGACTCTGAAAGAAGATGGTAGTCGAGGGGGTTCGGTGAGACTCAAGCTGGAATTGGTAACTGAAGGTGGCTGATGTATTAGCAATAATTATGAAAATCGATAAAGAGGATCGACTAGTACCAGGTTGGTAAGATTAAATGAGTCTAACCATCCAGCCTGCTGATTGAAGATGATCTAGCTTGATGCGGGTCAACTCAGGTGTGAAGCCCCTATGCCTAGTAGATAAAAGCTAATAAACCCCACCTCCCAATAGGCATTTACTTTTTAGAAAGTTAGTTAGGGGCTACAGTCCTAACATGTAGTATTAGAGCGAGATTGCATGTTCGAAACTTGATAGGCCCCTAGAGTGTTAAAAAAAATATTGCTGGGGAGAGGAATTATTGTGCAAGGTTCCAGCGCACATTTGATGAGACCTAGGGAGAGGTTGGTAGCTGAAGAGGACTCAATGAGATTTTGAAAGAGGATGGTAGCCGAGGAGGTTTGGTGAGGTAGCCGAAGAGGACTCGATGAGACTCTGGAAGAGAATGGTAGCCGAGGAGATTTGGTGAGACTCAAGCTGAGATTAATAGCCGAAGGTAGCTGATGTATTGGCAACAATTATGGAAGTCGATAAGGAGGATCGACTAGTGCCTGATTGGTAAGATTAAATGGATCTAACCGCCCAACTTGTTGATTGAGGGTGATCTGCTTGATGCGGGTCAACTCAGGTGTGAAGCCCCTGTACCTAGTGGATAAAAGCTAATAAATCCTGCCTCCTAATGGGCATTTACCTTTTGGAAAGTTGGTTAGAGCCTACGGTCCTAACATTCTCTTTATGAAGAAGATATCTGGATGATTAGTATTTTATCTTCCAAGCATTCTTTCAATTTACGGGTAGCGCCCCATCTTTAAGATAGTTGATTGGTGGATCAATCCAAGAAGGTTCCTCATCCATCTACATAGCAGTCATCGGCTCTTCAATGCTTGATCGGCTCATCACTTTGAAAAAGGCTTTCTTGGGCAATTCGGATGGCACCGACATCGCCAGCTTCGACAACAAGTTAGCCCTAGAGTTCTTCGACCTAGATATCTATTGGATTTCAAATCTGTTAAATGTGGATGCTAGGTCTCTGATTTTCTAGAGATATTTTATGATATTTTTTCCTCGGGCCTCATAATTATCCTGAATATGTTCGACGACCAGCTAGGAGTCACTGTAAGCCTTCAAATTTTGTACCTTTAGTTCTTTAGCTATTCGAAGCTCTGTAGCTAAGATTTCATATTCGGACTCATTATTTGTTGCTGGAAACTCAAAGTGCAAGGCATACTCGATAACCATCTCTTTTGGACCTGAGAGGATCAGTCCTACTCTAAATCTCATGGAGTTGGATGAGCCATCCATATACATCACATAGAAATCAATATTAGTTTTTGAAGGCCCCTCTATTGGAGCATGATCTCAGCTCCTCCCACGGACCTTGGATGCAGCGGAACCAGCAACGAACAAATCTGGAGACTTCTGGACTCGATTGAAGGCCCTTGACGAAATTAGCCTAGTTGCTATCTTCTTCGTCAGCTTTTCGTTCCAGATGAAGAACACCTCTAAGATCACCTCTAAGAAATCCAAAATCTAGTACCCAACTAGATCAGGCCTGGATCGAGGTCTTTCAATTTGTAGATCTCGAATCGGGGTGTTCTAGATAGGAAAGAAGGTAGATAGAACCAGATCTTGTAGATCTATCCTATTGCAGCCTTTCTTGTAGATCTGTTGATGGAGATCTCACTTGTGCCTCAAACGACCTCAAATCAACTCCAGATTTGAGAGGAACTTATATCAACCTCTTCACAAGAGATTACAGATTTTGGACCTGATGTTTGGGTGGCTACAAGAGAGGGAGAGGAGAGAGAGTTGGCGGCACAAAGGGGGAGGGGCTAGCGCCTCCCCTTGTTTCTTGCCTTTTTGGGACCTGGCGGCAAGAAACCCTAGGGTTTCTTGCTCCTGGGGCATGGAGAATGGCTGGAGAGAGAGGGAGAAGAGAGAGAGAGACTTGGGAGAAAGAGTCTTGTATTTCTTAGCTTAATCAAACCTATACAGTACATGTATATATAAACACTGGGTCAAGTGACCCAAACCCAAAACTCCCTCGACTAACTCTATGGGAGATTAGGTTAACCCAAGCCCATGTACACCCATGACTTGACCTAATCTCACCTATCCTGGGTCCAGACCTGGTCCATAAAGAGTTGGTCCCTTGAGGCCCACATAACCTAGACCTCAAGAACCCGAAAGGCCCACAGCTTTTCAACCTAGGGCCCAACTAGCCCTAGAGCCTCCATGAAGCCCTCATGAATGATGGACCTTGGCCTTAGCCTTGGTCCCCTGGGCCTTGGACACACCACCTGAATCATAACAATCTCTACCTTGGTGTCCCAAGGCCTCAACTAGCTCCACTCTATCCATCAGCTGCATCAGCTCAACACATCTCTGAAAGCTGTCCCGTAGAAGTACCTTCGTAAGTGCATCAGCTGGGTTCTCCTTGGTGTGTACCTTTACCAGCTCCACCTCGCCATCCTCCACAAGCTCCCTGATCCGATGATGCCGAATGTCGATGTGCTTTGTCCTTGCATGATAGACTGAGTTTTGTGCTAATAGAAGTGCACTCTGGCTGTCATAGTGCACTCTAATGGCCTCCTGAGTAAGGCCCATCTCCGTCAACAAATCCTTCAGCCAAATTTCCTCTTTAGCTACTTTTATCAGCCCGATGTACTCCGCCTCTATAGTGGATAGGGTCGTGATAGACTGCAGACTCGATCTCCAAGAAATAGGACCTCCATACAGGCTAAAGATGAAGCTTGTCGTAGACCTCCGAGTATCCACATCTCCATCAAAGTCTGCATCTACATAACTGCCAATCAGCCCCTGAGTCTCCTTGGACATGTCAGAGTATCCCACTGCACCTCCTCGCTGTCCGTAGCAGATGCCAACTCCAACTGAACCCGTCAGGTATCTGAATATCCACTTTAGAGCTCTCCAGTGCTCCCTGCCAGGCTGCGCCATGAACCTGCTAACCTGACTCACTGCATGAGCGATGTCTGGCCTACAACAGACCATCGCATACATCAAGCTCCCAACTCCTGAAGCATAAGGAACCATCTCCATCTCTTGAGCCTCCATCTCAGTCTGTGGCGCTATGGTCTTCGAGAGTCTGAAGTGATCGGCAAGTGGCAGCTCCACCGGCTTTGCTCCCTTCATCCCGAACCTCTCTAAGACCTTCTGTATGTAGCCCCCCTGAGATAGATACAGCACCCTTCGGGCTCGGTCTCTGAAAATCTCTATGCCTAGGATCTTCCTTGCAGGGCGCAAATCCTTCATCTCAAACTCCTGAGATAAGGATGCCTTCAGATCCTGCACAACCTTCCTACTCTTGCATGCTATAAGCATGTCATCCACATACAAGAGTAGGAACACCCTAGAACCATCCTCAAGAGACTGAACATAAACACAGGGATCAAACTTGCACCTAGAAAGTCCAATGCTGTGCACATAGGAGTCGAACCGCTTGTACCATTGCCTCGATGACTGCTTCAGCCCGTACAGCGACTTCTGCAACAAACAAATCTTTTCCTCTGATCCTGGATCCCTGAAATCGAGTGGCTGCTCCATATAAATCCTTTCCTCCAATTGCCTATGGAGGAACGCCGTCTTGACATCCATCTGCTCCCGCTATAAATCCTGAGCTGCTACAATGCTCAGCAACACTCTGATGGAAGTATGTCTGACGACGGGAGAGAAGATCTCACTGAAGTCGATGCCTTCCTTCTAGGAGTATCCCTTGGCCACTAACCTCGCCTTGAATCTGATACCTCCCTGCTCTGAAGGCCCTTCCTTGCGACTGTAGACCCATTTGCAGCCAATGGGCCTCTTCCCCTGTGGCAACTGCACCAATCACCACGTCTGGTTCTGGTGGAGAGACTGCATCTCCTCGGACATCGCCTGGACCCACCGCTCTCTGTCCTGGCTCTCAATAGCCTCCTGATACATATATGGGTCTCCATTCGCTGTCACCAGGGCATATGACAGCATCTCCTCGAAGCCATATCGGTCCGGTTGCCTGATGGTCCTCTTGGGCTTGTGCAGGGCAACACCGATATCAGTCCTCAATCCAGCTCGCTCCTGCTGGACCTCTCCGCCTCGATCATCCGTTCGAGTCCTCTCCACCTATGGAGACACCTTAGGTAGGTTCTGTTGGGAATAGTGTTCCAAAGTCAATCGTCAGTCTGTTGACGGTTGTGCTCCTTTTGTATTAGTACATGAATTATAAATAAATAAAAGTTATTTTGATATTTTTTCATCACAAATGTTTCATCTTCTAATGAACTCCTATATTGTGGTGAAGTCCTTAGGAC
The DNA here is from genome assembly GCF_000442705.2 of Elaeis guineensis. Lineage (NCBI taxonomy): Eukaryota > Viridiplantae > Streptophyta > Magnoliopsida > Arecales > Arecaceae > Elaeis > Elaeis guineensis. The sequence goes on from NC_025997.2 coordinate 53,447,696, forward strand.
TATTTAGACTCGACAAAGGAGGATTTGTCGCTTAGTCCTTAAACCTGTTCGCGACCAAATGATACGTTGTTACCAAGGACGACAACGTTTATCGAGCATAGGTCGTAGTGTCCCATATGAGTTGGTTGTCCTCATAACCAAGAAGTGTGAAGACACTGGTATGGCATACAGGTGAGATGTAATGGTACATCTGCACTGAACGTGATCGATTCCGGAGCTATTTCTGCTATCAAGATTTGCTCCGATGGGATATGGGTATAACTATCCCTCCGACCTGAGACCGCCACGGTGACTTACAGGCAACTCACTACACTTAGGCACTGGACTACCTGAATTTCTAATTCAGTGACGGAAGGCTGCTGGGTGTAGTCAAGTACTTGACTTGTCGGTGCGTGTGTCAAGATGGGATTGACCACTCCACTTCAGGAGCTATGTACAGTCGTATTTCAATTTAGCAAAACCTTGGTCAGGGTAGTCCTAGTGAGGAGTCACAGGACTAATTGAGTTGATCACGACTCGGATGATCTAATCAGGGTTGACAGTTTAATCCTGAGTCGTCCTAAACACAGGGGTCAAAAGGGATGAATTATACGGTAACCATATTCACGTAGGTTCTGAATGTTGCGATTGTGACTATTTGACCTATCCGATCATCGGGTACCATTGCTAGATGGTCACTTCGATTAGTACAGGAATTGGTTCCTGTGCTACCGGCTTAGGTTCGAACCTGCGGGGTCACACACATTAGAGATTTTTTTCTGATCTGATGGCTGATTATGAGTCTTATGTGTCTGGGACTCTATGATTGAGAATTAAGATTCTCTGATTATGAGATCAACACATTTTGGGTACTGGGGTCAAAATTTTGAATTTCAAATTTTGAATTTGAAATTTGAACTCTTCGATCAAGATTTCATATTGATGGACTTTGATACCCGATTGCCCATCGGATTTGGACTCAATAATTATGAGAGATTTTATTAGTGATTTGATCACTAATTAACTCAATTTGATTGAGTAATTATTTTTAGATCAAGTCCAATTGAATTGGATGCAGTTGGGTTTGACCCGATTAGGTTAAAGAGTTGACCTAATCATCGAGATGGTTTGGTCCCTGATTTGATCAGGGGTTGGACTTAGTCAATTTTTGATTTGATTAAGATTTTATTGAGCCTAATTAAGCCTAATTAAGTTAGATTTAATTTAGTTTAATTGTGCTTAACCTATTTTGATTAGGTTGGTTCAATTAAGATCAAACCACCATTTGAATTTGAATCCCTGCACCACCTTAAATCTCTGCGCCCATTTGAATTCACGAGAAGAAACTTCTCATAAATTTTTTTTTATGCAAAGCCCTTCTCACGCCCACTCTTGTGCTCCAATATTTGGATAAAGATGATTAGTTAGCCATTCAAATTCAAAGCGTGTTTGAATTTGAATGGATAACTTATCTCTTGCGCATACATGACATTATCCACTTTAGCGCCCCACATCTCACACGAGAAAGAGTTTCTCATGAAACCTTTCCATGCATAAAGTAGACTCGCACCTTCTCTTCTCATGCCCAAGTGGATAGGGATGAGTTGGTTTTAGTTTGAATTCAAATTTGATTTGAATTCAAATGTGTAACAACTTGTCTTTATCCTCTCACGCGGATAAGACACCTTTTGAACTGTTTTAAAAGAGATAGGGAGCTGGGGCGTGCGTAGAAAAATTTTGAGAAAGAAAGTGGGGTGTGAGGAAGCCTTGTGCATAAGGTGAAGGTCCAAAACCTTCTGAGAGAAAAAGAAAGAAAAGAAAGAAAATTAGGCGCAGGGTTTTTGGTGTGTACCCTAGGGTTTCTACCTAGGGTTCAGAAAGTGAGATTGGTGTGCCACGAGTTTCGTGAGTCCACCAAATTTTAGGAAGAGATCCATCAACCTCTCAACCAATCGTGCAGATGATTCGGAGCATCCAAAGAGTCGGCACATATCGATCGAAGGAGTTCTATCAACATCAGCCATCAAAAGGGTGAAATCACGAACTAGCATTCGTGAGGAGCCGATCAGACGGGAGCTTCGTGTGGATGATCCACAGAGGTCAGACACTGGTGTGGCTATGATGTGATGATCAGAGCCCTCCGATGGTGATCAGATTGTGGTTATCGACTACCTGCAAAAGGTGATGTATTCTGAACACAGTACAGTAAAAAGTTTACTGTTTCAAATTTGAATTTCAAATTTAAATGCATGCTATTGTATCATATTTAGATCCTAGTGTATGGTTAATTAGTATTAATTAATGAGATTAATTAATAATTTTACTATAAAATAGTAATTTTGAAAAAGTTTTAAAATTATCATTTTGCCCCTGCACTGAATTTTTGCTGCAAATGGTATCAGAGCATGGTTCTAGAATATGATATACATATACATGCATAGATTAAGGTATAATCTATAAGTTCAAATTTGAAATTTAAAATTTGAATTTTGAATTTTGAAATTTGAATTTTGAAATTTGAAATTTGAAATTTGAAATTTGTTTGAAATTTCAAATTTAAAATTTAAAATTTGAAATTTAAAATTTAAAATTCAAAATTAAAAATTTAAAATTCAAAGATTGAAAATTCAAAATTTTAAATTTGATTAAAATCTCAAATTTAAAATTTAAAATTTAAAATTCAAAATTTGAAATTTGAAATTCAAAATTCAAAATTTAAAATTCAAAGATTGGAAATTCAAAATTTGAAATTTAGTTAAAATCTCAAATTTGAAATTTGAAATTTGAAATTTGAAATTTAAAATTTAAATTTTGAAATTGGTATATTTAGATATACTTGATCCAAGTAGCAAGTAATCTAATTGGGTTGGTTGCCATGGCCGTTCGGTCATAGGAGAAAAGTAGGGTTTAAAGGCCCTCTCTTCTCATTCAATGGGGTCTCCTATGGCGGTAGGGGTGCCGATGCAATTATATCTCATACCGATGAAGCAGCGAAAGGACTTAATTATAAAATTTATCATGAATGTGTTAGATTAGATCTAAAAAAAATTCATGATTTATTTTGAGTTATTTTCTGTTATGAAATGAGCAATAGGATTGCTGTTTATGAATTGTGCTGACCCGTTTGTGAAATGAGTCAACACATTTGGTGAACAGAAAATAAAATCTTTCAAAATTTGAAAATTATTTTCGAAATACCAAATCCTGACCCATCAGCCCAAGTACTTAATTAAAAGAATTAAGTGTTGTCTAGTAGGTCTAGAATTGTGAATTAAGACCTAAGACAATTGCATAAACTTGTGGGTCAATGGGTTAGATGAATTAGGTCCATAATTGGGTTAGACCTAAGGTTAGCTTAAAAAATAGACTAAATGGAGTAATTGGTCAAATCTAATCAAAAGTTGAATTAGATTAGGTCAAGGATACTCTAGACTCAACTTCAATAGTTGTAGTTGAATGGGTCCATGTCTTTAACTAGACCAAGATGGACTTAATTCATGGCTACGTAGTGAAGCCCTATTTACTAAGTTGATCAAAATTAAAACTAATGAACCGGTTGGTGTCTAAGGTAAGTTCGGCAGTTTTGACCAGTGGTTCTTAAGCGGGAGCTACTCGTATTGATTCGATCTTTGACGAGTTAATGGCAAATCCCCACCACTGATCTCACTTACCTGGCCAATCTGATAAGTTAGATTTTGATTAGATCACTTGGTGATTAGAGCTCACCCATGTCATTAGGTAAATCAGTGTGACTGATTTAGGTGCTCCTAATGCCAGCTTTAATTAAATCTTTTTTAATCTGACTTGGTGAAGTCAGTGGGAGGATTGAAATTGGCTGGATGATTTTTTCTCTACTATCCTTTAATAAAATCCTTAAAAATTATTAGGTCCCTAAAATGATTAAGTTATAATGATAACTAAGTCAAAGCCTCCCATTAAGTGAGTGATAATGAGTCCATTAGTTCAATGATCATTGGAGGCCCAAAGGCCTGGTGCTCATTGGCTAATGGAATTATCATTCATAATATGATAATTTGGTTGAGTCTTTCTGATGGTGGTTAGGTTGGCCGACCAAAGTCGGGCCTGATCATTTATTGGTCTGATTCATCAAATTAAGTCATGTTAATGGTTGGACCTAACCAAATCTTTTCAGTGGAGGCCAAAGCCTACTGATTAGGTTCTGGGGCAAAATCAATTACTAGAACTTGTTTAGAGAAACAACTGGTTAAGAACCTACTCATAGATGCACATGGGTTGACCAACCAAAGTTGGGCTCGTGTGTAGTCTGTGTGGATTCTAGTACCCATTAAGGAATTAAAGTAATTCTTCGAATTGGAGGTTGAGGCTACCAGTTCGTAAAATTATTGAAAAAAACTTTAGACTAAAGTCCAAATTTTTAGTATTAATTTATGTACTAATAGAGGTCTAATTTTTCTTTATACAGCTATGGCCACTACCCTGTCGCTTCGGTCATTATTAGATAATGACAAGCTCATGGGACCTAATTTCGATAGCTGGTATCGAAAATTAAAAATCATCCTTGAGCATGAGCGGATCCTTTATGTAGTAACGGATCCAGCACCTGAGGAGCCAGCTCCGAACGCTAGTAAGGTGATCAGAGACACTTATCAGAAGTGGCTCAATGACCGCACTACCGTCTGATGTATTATGCTGGCAGCAATGAATGACGACTTCAGCCGCAGGTTTGAGAATGCCCAGCCACAGGAGATGCTTCAAATGTTGAACGACTCCTTTGGCACGCCTGACGATGTTGAAAGGCACAAAACTAGTTGTGCCATTTTCAATGCTCGGATGAGGGATGGGGCCTCAATCACTGATCATGTACTGTACATGATCGAGATGATTGAGCGCCTGAGCAAATTGGGTTTTCCTCTGCACGAGCAGCTCGGTAAGGATGCGATCCTTAATTCCTTGTCCAAGTCCTTCCTTCCATTCCTTACTCATTTTCGAATGACAAAGCCTGCAGTAAACTACCACGGGTTGTTGGGGTTGCCGCAGAACTTTGAGAAGGATCACCAGCTCCATAAGGAGTCGGTGAATGTAGTGGGAGGGTCTTCTTCTCATCGTCGACTCTTTAGGAAGGGGAAGAAGAACAAGAAGAAGAACAACAAGAAGGTGCAGCCTCATGCTGGGACGGTTGCACAGGGTCAGACCAAGAAGCGCAAGCCCGACCAGAGCCAGGTGGAGTGCTTCTTTTGCAAGAAGCAGGGGCATTGGAAGAGGAACTGTCCTCAATACATTGCTCCCTGGACCCGAACAGGTCGAAGAAGAAGCAAGGTAATTATATGATAACTCCTTGCAACTTTTCCATTTGTGATACTACTGCCTGGGTATTGGATACCGGAAGCCCGTATCATATTTGTAATTCGATGCAGGGTCTACAGATCAGTAGGAGATTTGATGAAGGCGAGAGGTTCCTGAACATTGGAGATGGAAGCAAAGTTTCAGTTCTAGCTTTAGGAATCATGAGTCTTGTAATCAATTCTCGTAATATAATTCTGAGTGAATGTCACTATTGTCCAAACTTTTTATTAAATATTATTTCTGTAGGCCTTTTGGCCATGTACGATTATGATTTTTTAATAAAAGAAAATATTTACAATATCATTTTGAATGGTGTTACAATGTTTGTTGGACAATTAAATAATAGAATTTACTTACTATCACAGTCTGTTAATGTGGTTCAAAACTTCGGTAAACGCCTTAGAATAGATAATGTGTCAGAAGTCTACCTTTGGCACTGTAGGCTAGGTCATATCAATAAGAACAGGATAAACAGATTGGTTCAAGAAGGAATTCTTGAACTTGGTGATTGTGAATCACTTCCAACCTGTGAGTCTTGTCTTCTTGGAAAGATGACCAAGTCACCTTTTACTGGAAAAGATGAGCGAGCCAATGAACTCTTGGGTCTGGTACATTCTGATGTATGTGGACCTATGAGCTCAAGTGCAAGAGGTGGATATTTCTACTTCATAACCTTCACAGACGACCTATCGAGGTATGGGTATGTCTACTTAATGAAGCATAAGTCGAAGTCGATTGAAATGTTCAAACTATTCCGAAATGAGATAGAAAAACAAACTGGAAAGTGTATTAAAATTCTTCGATCTGATCGAGGAGGTGAATATCTTTCCAATGAGTTTCTAACATATCTAGGAGAGAATGGGATTCTCTCTCAGTGGACTCCTCCTGGAACACCACAGCATAATGGTGTGTCTGAAAGGAGGAATCAGACCTTATTGGACATGGTTCGATCCATGATGGGGTTTGCTGGTCTGTCGATCTTCCTCTGGGGATATGCGCTCGAATCGGCTTGTTACCTTCTAAATAGAGTTTCGAGTAAGTCTGTAGCCAAAAACCATATGAGATATGGATAGGACGTAAGCCAGTACTCTCGCACCTTCGGGTTTGGGGGTGTCCGGCTTATGTTAAACGTTTAATTATAGACAAGCTTGGACCTAGGTCTGACAAGTATAATTTTATAGGGTACCCAAAAGAGACAAAAGGGTATTATTTCTACCTTGCTGATGAGCAAAAGGTGTTTGTCAGCCTTAAGACAATCTTTTTAGAAAAAGAGTTCCTTAGTGAAGGAACTGTTGCCTCTAAGGTCGAACTTGACGAAGTTCGACAGGTGGAAAATCCGACACATGTTACTGAACCTGAACCGGATTTGATTAGATCAGATCTGGAGCCCATTGATTATGCACCCTTAAGGCGGTCTGGTAGAGTACCACATCAACCGGACAGATACTATGGTTTCTTGGTCCGGGATGGCGATCCTGTCGAACTTGATGAAAACAATGAGGATCCGATCACCTACATGGATGCAATACAGAGATCTGACTCTGAGAAATGGCTAGAGGCCATGAAATCCGAAATGGAGTCCATGAAGGTCAACGATGTGTGGACATTGGTTGACTCACCCGAAGAAGTGAAACCCATAGGGTGTAAGTGGATCTTCAAGAGGAAGAGGGGCCAGACGGAAAGGTGGAGACCTATAAAGCCCGTCTGGTTGCCAAGGGATATCGTCAACGTTATGGTATAGACTATGACGAGATATTTTCTCCTGTGGCAATGCTCAAATCCATTCGGATTATGCTTGCGATAGCTGCCCATCTAGACTATGAAATCTGACAGATGGATGTGAAGACAGCTTTCCTAAACGGAGAGCTGGACGAAGAGGTGTATATGATACAACCTGAAGGGTTCACATCCACAGATGAGTCTAAGGTATGCAAGCTACAAAGGTCCATTTATGGACTTAAGCAGGCATCTCGGAGTTGGAACATACGTTTTGATAGGACAATCAAAATGTATGACTTCGTTAAGAACGGAGAAGAGCCCTGCATTTATAAATGGGCTAATGGTCCAGTAGTAGTATTTCTTGTATTGTATGTGGATGACATTCTCTTAATCGAGAATGATGTCCCTACATTACAGAGAATAAAGATTTGGCTATCATCACAGTTCTCCATGAAGGATCTAGGAGAAGCTTCCTACATCCTAGAGATGAGGATCTATAGGGATAGATCTAAAAGGTTGCTTGGCTTATCCCAGTCCACGTATATTGATACTATGCTGAAAAGGTTCAGCATGGAGAATTCCAAGAAAGGCTATCTACCGATAGGCCATGGAATTTCTCTCTCGAAAAGAGATTATCCGACAACACCTCAAGAGAGAGAGCGCATGGGTAGGATTCCATATGCTTCGGCAGTGGGATCTATCATGTACACCATGACATGTACACGACCAGATGTGGCATACTCACTAGGGGTAGTGAGTAGATACCAATTTGATCCAGGGGAGAATCACTGGAAGGTTGTTAAAACCATCCTAAAGTATTTAAGAAATACTAAGGACTAGTGGCTTGTATATGGTGAATCGGACTTGAGACTTATAGGGTTTACAGACTCTAGTTTTCAATCTGATCGTGATGACAGCAAGAGTGTGTCAGGATTTATTTTTACCCTTAATGGTGGGGCTGTCTGCTGGAAGAGTTCCAAGCAGCACACTATGACTGATTCAGTATGCGAGGCAGAGTATATTGCTGCATCAGATGCTGTCAAAGAAGCGGTGTGGCTGAAAAAATTTATCACCGAGCTCGGAGTAGCACCCTCCCTTGTTGGTCCAGTTTTGCTCTACTGTGATAGCTCTGGAGCCATTGCTCAGGTGAAGGAACCGAAGGCACACCAGCGGATGAAGCATATTCTACACCGCTACCATCTCATCCAAGAGATCATGGATCGAGGTGACGTCGACCTTCAGAAGATCGACGGAAAGGAGAATGTGGTCGACCCATTCACTAAAGCCATTGCGGTGAAGGAGTTCAACGACTACAAGTCGAAGATGGGTATTAGATACTGCACCGATTGACTGTAGGCTAAGTGGGAGATTGTTGAGAATAGTGTCCCAAAGCCAATCGTCAGCCTATTGACAGTTGTGCTCTTTTTGTATTAGTACATGAATTATAAATAAATAAAAGTTATTTTGATATTTTTTCATCACAAATGTTTCATCTTCTAATGAACTCCTGTGTTGTAGTGAAGTCCTTAGGACTATTTAGACTCGACAAAGGAGGATTTGTCGCTTAGTCCTTAAACCTGTTCGTGACCAAATGATACGTTGTTACCAAGGACGACAACGTTTATTGAGCATAGGTCGTTGTGTGCCATATAGGTTGGTTGTCTTCATAACCAAGGAGTGTGGAGACACTGGTATGGCATACAGGTGAGATGTAATGGTACATTTGTACTGAACGTGACCGACTTCGAAGCTATTTCTGCTGTCAAGATTTACTCCGATGGGATATGGGTATAACTGTCCCTCCGACCTGAGACCGCCACGTGACTTGCAGGCAATTCACTGCACTTAGGCACTGGACTACCTGAATTTCTAATTCAGTGATGGAAGGCTGCTGGGTGTAGTCAAGTACTTGACTTGTCGGTGCGTGTGTCAAGATGGGATTGACCACTCCACTTCAGAAACTGTGTACAGTCGTATTTCAATTTAGCAAAATCTTGATCAGGGTAGTCCTAGTGAGGAGTCACAGGACTAATTGAGTTGAGCACGACTCGAATGATCTAATCAGGGTTGACAGTTTAACCCTGAGTCGTCCTAAACACAGGGTTCAAAAGGGATGAATTATACGGTAACCATATTCATGTAGGTTCTGAATGTTGCGATTGCAACTATTCGACCTATCCGATCATCGGGTACCATTGCTAGATGGTCACTTTGATTAGTACAGGAATTGGTTCCTGTGCTACCGGCTTAGGTTCGAACCTACGGGTCACACACATTAGAGGTTCCTTTCTGATCTGATGGCT
>NC_025997.2:53457121-53511880 GCF_000442705.2 Elaeis guineensis
GATACCAATTTGATCCAGGGGAGAATCACTGGAAGGTTGTTAAAACCATCCTAAAGTATTTAAGAAATACTAAGGACTAGTGGCTTGTATATGGTGAATCGGACTTGAGACTTATAGGGTTTACAGACTCTAGTTTTCAATCTGATCGTGATGACAGCAAGAGTGTGTCAGGATTTATTTTTACCCTTAATGGTGGGGCTGTCTGCTGGAAGAGTTCCAAGCAGCACACTATGACTGATTCAGTATGCGAGGCAGAGTATATTGCTGCATCAGATGCTGTCAAAGAAGCGGTGTGGCTGAAAAAATTTATCACCGAGCTCGGAGTAGCACCCTCCCTTGTTGGTCCAGTTTTGCTCTACTGTGATAGCTCTGGAGCCATTGCTCAGGTGAAGGAACCGAAGGCACACCAGCGGATGAAGCATATTCTACACCGCTACCATCTCATCCAAGAGATCATGGATCGAGGTGACGTCGACCTTCAGAAGATCGACGGAAAGGAGAATGTGGTCGACCCATTCACTAAAGCCATTGCGGTGAAGGAGTTCAACGACTACAAGTCGAAGATGGGTATTAGATACTGCACCGATTGACTGTAGGCTAAGTGGGAGATTGTTGAGAATAGTGTCCCAAAGCCAATCGTCAGCCTATTGACAGTTGTGCTCTTTTTGTATTAGTACATGAATTATAAATAAATAAAAGTTATTTTGATATTTTTTCATCACAAATGTTTCATCTTCTAATGAACTCCTGTGTTGTAGTGAAGTCCTTAGGACTATTTAGACTCGACAAAGGAGGATTTGTCGCTTAGTCCTTAAACCTGTTCGTGACCAAATGATACGTTGTTACCAAGGACGACAACGTTTATTGAGCATAGGTCGTTGTGTGCCATATAGGTTGGTTGTCTTCATAACCAAGGAGTGTGGAGACACTGGTATGGCATACAGGTGAGATGTAATGGTACATTTGTACTGAACGTGACCGACTTCGAAGCTATTTCTGCTGTCAAGATTTACTCCGATGGGATATGGGTATAACTGTCCCTCCGACCTGAGACCGCCACGGTGACTTGCAGGCAATTCACTGCACTTAGGCACTGGACTACCTGAATTTCTAATTCAGTGATGGAAGGCTGCTGGGTGTAGTCAAGTACTTGACTTGTCGGTGCGTGTGTCAAGATGGGATTGACCACTCCACTTCAGAAACTGTGTACAGTCGTATTTCAATTTAGCAAAATCTTGATCAGGGTAGTCCTAGTGAGGAGTCACAGGACTAATTGAGTTGAGCACGACTCGAATGATCTAATCAGGGTTGACAGTTTAACCCTGAGTCGTCCTAAACACAGGGTTCAAAAGGGATGAATTATACGGTAACCATATTCATGTAGGTTCTGAATGTTGCGATTGCAACTATTCGACCTATCCGATCATCGGGTACCATTGCTAGATGGTCACTTTGATTAGTACAGGAATTGGTTCCTGTGCTACCGGCTTAGGTTCGAACCTACGGGGTCACACACATTAGAGGTTCCTTTCTGATCTGATGGCTGATTATGAGTCTTATGTGTCTGGAACTCTATGATTGAGAATTAGGATTCTCTGATCATGAGTTCCACATATTTTGGATATCGGGGTCAAAATTTTGAATTTCAAATTTTGAATTTGAAATTTGAACTCTTCGATCAAGGTTTTATATTGATGGACTTTGATACCGGATTGCCCATCGGATTTGGACTCAATAATTATGAGAGATTTTATTAGTGATTTGATCACTAATTAACTCAATTTGATTGAGTAATTATTTTTGGATCAAGTCCAATTGAATTGGATTCAGTTGGGTTTGACCCAATTAGGTTAAAGAGTTGACCTAATCGTCGAGATGGTTTGGTCCCTGATTTGATCAGGGGTTGGGCTTAGTCAATTTCTGATTTGATTAGGATTTTATTGAGCCTAATTAAGCCTAATTAAGTTGAGTTTAATTTAGTCTAATTATGCTTAACCTATTTTGATTAGGTTGGTTCAATTAAGATCAAACCACCATTTGAATTTGAATCCCTGCACCACCTTAAATCTCTGCGCCCATTTGAATTCACGAGAAGAAACTTCTCATAAATTTTTTCTCATGCAAAGCCCTTCTCACGCCCACTCTTGTGCACCAATATTTGGATAAAGATGATTAGTTAGCCATTCAAATTCAAAGCGTGTTTGAATTTGAATGGATAACTTATCTCTTGCGCATACATGACATTATCCACTTTAGCGCCCCACATCTCACACGAGAAAGAGTTTCTCATGAAACCTTTCTATGCATAAAGCAGACTCGCACCTTCTCTTCTCACGCCCAAGTGGATAGGGATGAGTTGGTTTTAGTTTGAATTCAAATTTGATTTGAATTCAAATGTGTAACTACTTGTCTTTATCCTCTCACGCGGATAAGACACGTTTTGAATTGTTTTAAAAGAGATAGGGAGCTGGGGCGTGCATAGAAAAATTTTGAGAAAGAAAGTGGGGTGTGAGGAAGCCTTGTGCATGAGGTGAAGATCCAAAACCTTCCGAGAGAAAAAGAAAGAAAAGAAAGAAAATTGGACGCAGGGTTTTGGGTGTGTACCCTAGGGTTTCTACCTAGGGTTTGGGAAGTGAGATTGGTGTGCCACGAGTGTCGTGAGTCCACCAAATTTTAGGGAGAGATCCATCAGCCTCTCAATCAATCGTGTAGATAATTTGGAGCATTCGAGGAGTCAGCACATATCGATCGAAGGAGTTCGATCAACATCAGCCATCAAAAGGGTGAAATCACGAACTAGCATTCGTGAGGAGCCGATCAGATGAGAGCTTCATGTGGATGATCCACAGAGGTCAGACACTGGTGTGGCTATGACGTGATGATCAGAGCCCCCCGATGGTGATCAGATTGCGGTGATCGACTACCCACAAAAGGTGATGTATTCTGAACACAGTACAGTAAAAAGTTTACTGTTTCAAATTTGAATTTCAAATTTAAATGCATGCTGTTGTATCATATTTAGATCCTAGTGTAGGATTAATTAGTATTAATTAATAAGATTAATTAATAATTTCACTGTAAAATAGTAATTTTGAAAAAATTTTAAAATTATCATTTTGCCCCTGCACTGAATTTTCGCTGCAGGTTCTCCACCTGAATGTCATATCCTCCCGTAGTATCTGTAAGAGGCAAAATCAAAGAGGTAAGCTATCCAGCAGCACCCTACTGGACCTCCTCCTGCTCCTGCTGCTCCTCCATGCCTACTCGCCTCCGTAGGACTGACTCCTCATCAAAAGTCATATCCCGACTAATGATGACCTTCTTTTCCAAGGGATCCCACAGCCTGTATCCCTTAACTCCTTGTGGATAGCCTAGAAACATCGTCTTGCATGATCTGGCGTCTAGCTTGCTCCACTCACCAGCTCCAATGTGCACATAGGTCGTGCACCCAAATATCCGTAGATGGCCCAACCCAACTGTTGCTCCTTAGATTGATTTTGATGATTACAAAGCAGTTGAAGGGGTACTAATGTTTCTCATTTGAAAAAGACTTTTTGCTCTTCAGGGGCAAAATTATAATTTTACCAAAACCCTGATTTGAAAGTATCAAATGATAGAACAAAAGATTTGTGATCCACTGATGAAAATTTTATTGATTTTGGACTTGTATTTTGAAAGATATGCATGATTGAAAATCATGAGTCGACCCATGAGTCGACTCATGGCACATGAGATGACTGGCACGCTGAAATTCCTGACCGGCACAGACTTGGCACATCTTGTGAGTCGACCCATGAGTCGACTCCCAAGGCATGAGTCGACCCACGAGTCAACCTCTGCGGGTTTTAAGCCAGTTTTACAGAACCTTGCATCCCGTTCGATTCTCTGATATTTTTCCACAGAGGTCGACCCATGAGTCGACCCCCAGGCATGAGTCGACTCATGAGTCGACCCCTATGACGGGATTTCTCCGCAACGGCTAGTTTCTAACCCATTTTAAATACTTTTAATGCTCATTTAATGTGGTCTAACGACTCTTTTTCAGTCTAGAATGATTTTCACTATTTTTTAAAGCTATAAAAGGGACAAAAAGGTGGGAATCAAAAAGATTATTCAACAAGAGAGATTTTGAAAAAGGGATTTCAAGCAAACTTTTCAGCCTTAAGCAAGAGCTCACTCAAAGCATTCAAGAAGCCTTTAATCCAAGCTCACCAACTCCTCAAGTGCATATTCAAGTCTCCAACCACCTTGAAGAAATCCAAAAGGGTCTTCTTCTCTTTGAGTAAAGTGTATTTAAAGTCATATTCGCTCATTAAAGGAGCTTTCTTTGTACTTATTTGTGCTATTGATTGTTATACTCGATTTGAGTGATTGTTTTTGTTTTGGAAGGGTTCCAAAATAAGGAAAGGTTGATCCGAACCTAGAATCGGAGTGTATTGGATTGGCTTGTACCCGAAAAATAAGTGATCTAGCTTGGGATAGCTAGAGTCAGAGTTTCCGACGTTTGTATTCGGGTTGAATACAATATTAGTGGATTGAAATTCCCAAGTAGGAGCTTGGGGAGTGGATGTAGGTGCAAGGTTGGTACCGAACCACTATAAATCCTTTTATTTGTGGTGTGTCTAATTACTCTTCTTTAACTCTTCATTATTCTCTTGCATTCTTGCTCTTAGCCGTTAGTCTTGAATTAATTTTACTCTCCATATTTATTTAGCTTTGTCAAACATTTCTCATAAGTCATAAGTTAAGCTTAAAATTTTTAAAAACCCAATTTACCCCCCCTCTTGGGTTGCATAGCTGGGCAACAAGTGGTATCAGAGCCTGGTGCTCTAGTCCTACTTTGATCTAAACAATCAAAGAGCCAAAGATCTATGACAACTCAAGTCGGCACTTCTCTAGCCGAGAGGCAATCCACCAACCGACCTCCACTTTTCAATGGGTCTAATTACACCTATTGGAAAGCTCGGATGAAAATATTCATTCAAGCACTCGACTATGATATATGGAGTATCATAGTGAACGGTCCTCATGTTCGAAAATGTGTCCCAAAAAGTCAATCGTCAAACTGTTGACGGTTGAGCAACCAAGTATTGTAATTGATTTGTTAATAAATAAAATATATTTGGCATCTTCATCATAAGCTTTCATCTTCTAATGAACTCCGTTGTTATGATGAAGTCCTTAGGACTATTTAAGTTCGATAAAGAGAGAATTTATCGATTAGTCCTTAAAACTGTTCACGACCAAATGATAAACTGTTAATAAGGACGACAGCTTCTATCGAGCATAGGTCGCTGTAGGCCATATGGGTTGGTTGTCCTCTTAACCAAGGAGTGTGGAGACACTGGTATGTCATACAGGTGAGATGTAAGGGTACATCATTATTGAACGTGACCAACTCCAGAGTATTCTGCTATCGAGAATGTCTCTGATGGGATATAGGTATAAGTGTCCCTTAGACTTGAGATCGCCTTAGTGACTTGCAAGCAACTCACTGTGCTTTGGTACTGGACTAACTGAATTTTTAATTCAGAGACGGAAGGCTTCTGGGCACAGTCAAGTACTTGCGAAGTCAGAGTGTGATCGAGATGGGATTGACCACTCCAAGAGTTGGAGAAGAATGAGTCGCTGTATTTCAATTTAGTAAAACCTTGGCTAGGGTAATCCATCAGATGGATTTGATATTTTGAAATACAATGTGGACAACCTGATCAAAGTTGACAGTTGAACTCTGGGGTGTCCTATGATCATTTTGGTCAAGGGGATGAATTATATGAAAACTATATCCGCATGGGTTCTAAGGATGTTGTTCTACACATTCGACCTATCCGATCGTCGGGTACCATTGCTAGATGGTCACTTCGATTGGTATAGGAATTTGTTCCTATACTACCGGCTTAGGTTCGGACCTATGAGGTCACACACATTAGAGTTCATGATCCGATCGGATGGTTGATCAACGATTAGAATCGTTCTAGGGTTAAATGATCAATACGATTGACATTTAACCCAGTACAAGTGTTGCAGGAGGATCGATTAGCAATTTGATTGCTAATTGGCTTAATTTGATTAAGCCAATGGGCTGAGATTAAGTCTAATTAAATATGATTTAATTAGATTTAGTTTGGGCTTGATTGGATCAAGTCTAATTGGTTTATTGGATAAGCCAAGTGCAAGGAAAAACTAGTCCTAGTTCAACTAGGACTTGGGTCAATCTAATTTCTAATTTGATTAGAAAATTAAATTAGATTTAAATCTAATTTAATATGATTAAATTAGATTTTTAATTGGATTAAGACCTATTTTAATTGGGTTGATCTAATTTTGATTTGATCTGATTTGGAAAACCAAATTAAAACAAGTCATAAGACAGAATCCTAGTAGGACTAGGATTCCACCTTGCGCCACATAAGCCTTCTCCACGCTCTCTCTCTTATTCAACGCCAATCTCCATTTATTTTGTGCAACAAAAGCCCTCTCCTAGATCTCTCCCACGTTCACAAAAGGTCTCCTCTCTTCTTTCTTACATGGAAGGTGGTTTGGATCAAATCAAAAAGGAATAAGTTTGGATTTCGAATTCTATGAGATAGAGTTTTAGAAATCCAAAACTCTTTCAATTTTGCACTGAATTTATCCAAATTTTTTTTGAAATTTTTATAGCTTTTAGAGTATATATTGTGCACCCTTTTCTGGTAATCCATACACAAAAATATGGAGGAGGTGCTCAAGAGTTGGGCGTCCCTTAACTTGCCATGTTTGGATAAGCCTTGACTAGGTGTTCGACCTAGACAAGGACTCTATCATATCTCTCTATATAAGATGATTTTCTTCATAAAATTTTAGGAAAGGATAGAGATCTGAGAGACCTTTGTTTCATCCAAAAATTAGAGAGAAATACCTTTGGGTCATGGAGATATAAAAGATGCAATTTAGGGTGTCTAGAGAGAAAAACGTGAAGAAGAAGAGGGTCTTCTTCTAGGGTTTTTGTTTTCATATCTTTCCTCCCTCCATCTTGAGTTTCCTGAGAGCATCCCAAATCTGAAACTCCTCCTTCTACTTTTCATTTTTGGAAGAGTCCAAATCAAGAAGAAGGAGGCACATGATCAACCATCAAAGAAGGATCAGCGCAGTACTAGCATACTGTGCTGATTTCCTGAAGCAGGACTTCTGATCGAGATTCGTGGGCTCGTGTGGACGACTCCTAGAGGCCGAATGTGTGTGTGGCTTGCAACATCATCCTCAAGCCCAGATCAGCAAGGTTAGAATGTCTAACTTGCAAGGTAATAGATCTAATCTATTGTTTAATACATACATTAGATGTAGCTAGTATAGAAACATGTTGATATGATCAACATGTAGTTCATGCTATATTTATATATTTTAATTTTTGATTTAATACTATATAATAATCATGTAATAGGATCTTAGATCTAGAGATTTTCTAATTTTAAAAAATAAATTTTGATTTATTTTAGTCTTCCGCTGTATGATCTTGAAAAAGTTTCAAGATCTAACCCTGAAACCCTAGATCTGGTTCTTACAATTGGTATCAGAGCCTAGGTTCTTTATTACATGATTATTTATACATGCTTAGATTATTTTTTAGATTAGATCTAATTTATAATCTGATTATTAAATCTGAAATTAAAATTTTAGATCAATCACAAACTGCAAGGTTGTCCTGCTGTAAGGTTTACCCCTTACAGTGCAAAGGTTGTCCTAGTTTGTGTAGATCTATCTTTAATCATAAATTTATTAGATATGATCTAGATTAAATTTATGATTTATTAGATTTAAAAGATATTTAAATCTAAAATAAAATCTCTTTGTTAATAATTTTTGTGCAAAGAAATTGTTTAAAGTTGAAACTGTTTCAATTACATGAACCTGTTTAGATTAGATCTAAAGTAGTTTCATGTTTATTTCACTTGCATCTTGATTATGAATCAAACATACAATATGGTTGGTAGAATCATATTGTAAAATTATTTTACAAATATAAAATTTATTTTTTGAAAAGCCGAACCCAACCCTCAGCCCAAAACTTAATTAAGAATTAAGAAGTTGTTTGATTAGGTTCTAGGATTGTGAATTGAAGAACCTAAGACACAAATCATAACACATTGGGTTAATGGGTTAGTGGGAATTAGGTCCATTAATTGGGTTAGACCTATGGTTAGATTAAAGATGGACTTAATTAGAGAATTGACTAAATCTAATCAATTGTTGTCTTAGATTAGGTCAAGGATTCTCTAGATCAATTACAATAGTTGTAGTTGGTCAAGTCCATGTCTTTAACGAGAACCAAATGGACTTGATTCTTGGCTAAGCGGTCTAGCACGAACTGTTAGGTTGATTTAATCAAAACTAATTAAACCAGTTGGTGTCTAAGGTAAACCAGACCGGTGGTTTTTAATTGGGAGCCCGCTTACCTGGCCATTTCTGATGGTGTCTAAGGCAAGCTTTGGCAAACCCTCCCACTGATCGAACTTACCTGACCTCTTGGTGAAATTATATTTTGATCGGATCACTTGACTATTCGAGCTGACCCATGTCAGCTAGGTAAATCAGTATGACTGATTTAGGTGCTCCTAGACTAGCCCTTTTAATGGTCTCCCTTAAGCTGACTTGGTGAAGCCAGTGGGAGGATCATGATAAGCTGGTTCATCTGACCTCATCCTCTAAATTATTTAAATCTTCTAAAATTATTAGGTCCTTAAAATGATAAAGTTATGGAGATAACTGAGTCATAGCCTCCCATTAAGGTGTTTGATAATGAGTCCATTAACTCAATAATCATTGCAGACCCAAAGGCCTGGTGCTTGTTGACTAATGGAATTATCACTCATCATATGATGACTTGGAAATGTCTCTCTAATGGTGGTTAGGTGAGCCAACCAAAGTTGGGCTTAATCATTTGTTGGTTAGATACACCAAGTATGATCATGTTAATGGTTGGACCTAACCGGATCCTTACAGTGGAGGCCAAAGCCTACTGATTAGGTTTCTGGGACAAAATTAAAATTACTATAAATTGTTTAGAGAAACAATTGATTATGAACCTACCTTAGATGTACATAGGTTGACCAACCAAAGTTGGGCTTGTGTGCAGTCTAAGTGGATTCTAGTACCCGCTAAAGAATTAGGGTAATTCCTCGAATTGAAGGTAGAGGCTACCAATTCGAATAAAATAGTGGGAGAAACCTTTTGATTAAAGTCCAAATCTTTAGGTTTAATGAATCAATTACTAATTAGGTTATGGTTCTCCTTTGTGCAAATATGGCCACTTCTCTATCGCTCTGATCATTGTTGGACAATGATAAGTTGGTGGGACCCAACTTCGGTAGCTGGTATCAAAAGTTGAAGATAGTCCTGGAGCATGAACGGATCCTATATGTGATAATGGATCATGTACCTGAGGAGCCAGCTGTCAATATATGTGGAACAGTCAGAGACACTTACCAGAAGTGGCTCAGTGACCGGACCATGGTGCACTGTATCATGCTGGCTACCATGAGCGACGAGTTCAGTCGCAGATTCGAGACGGCTCAGCCAAAGGACATGCTTCAAGTGTTGGAGGATGCCTTTGGCACATCCAATGACGTCGAGAGGCACAAGACTAGTTGTGACATCTTCAACACCAAAATGCGGGATGGTGCCTCTGTCACTGATCATGTATTGTACATGATCGAGCTGATGGAACGATTGAGCAAGCTCGGCTTTTCCTTGTATCAGCAGCTTGGGAAAGATGCAATACTGAACTTGCTGCCCAAGTCTTATCTCCCATTCCTCACTCATTATAGAATGACAAAGCTTGAAGAGAACTACCACGAGTTACTGGGGTTGCTTCAGAACTTTGAGAAGGATCACCAACTTCACAAGGAGTCGGTGAACTTAGTGGGAGGTTCGTCTTCTGGTTCTCGATTTTTTGAGAAAGGGAAAAAGAACAAGAAGAAGAAAGTGAAGAAGGTGCAAGTTCAGGCTGGGACATCAGTGCAGAGTCAGACCAAAAAGATCAAGCCCGATAAGAGTCTATTCTACTGGCAAGCACCCTAGATTAGATAGTGTGTCAGATATCTACTTATGGCACTGTAGGCTAGGTCATATAAATAAGAACAGAATAAACAGGTTGACTCAAGAGGAAATCCTCAAAGTCAGTGATTGTGAATCACTTCCAACCTGTGAGTCCTGTCTTCTTGGTAAAATGACCAAGTCACCTTTTACTGAAAAAGGTGAGAGAGCTACTGAGCTCTTGGGCCTAATACATACTGATGTATGCGGGTCCATGAGCACAAGTGCTAGAGGTGGATATTTCTACTTCATAACTTTCACGGATGACCTATCCAGATATGGATATGTCTATCTGATGAAACATAAATCGGATTCATTTGAAATGTTCAAACGATTTCGAAGTGAAGTAGAAAAACAAACTGGGAAAAGTATTAAAACTCTTTGATCTGATCGAGGAGGAGAATACCTTTCTAGTGAGTTTCTCACATATCTAGGAGAGAATGGGATTCTCTCCCAATGGACTCCTCCAAGAACACCACAACATAATGTTGTGTTTGAAAGGAGGAATCGGACTCTATTAAACATGGTCCGATCCATAATGGGTTTTTGCTAGCTTGCCGATATCCTTCTGGAGATATGCACTTGAATCGGTCTGTTATCTGTTAAATAGGATTTCAAGTTAGTCTCTAATTAAGACTCTATATGAGATATGGACGAGACGTAAGCCAGCACTTTCACACCTTAGGATCTGGGGGTGCCCGGCCTATGTCAAACGATTAGTCACAGACAAACTTGGACCTAGGTCTGACAAATACTCATTCATAGGGTACCCAAAGAGACAAAAGGATATTTTTTCTACCATGCTGATAAACTAAAGGTGTTCGTCAGCCTTAAGGCAATCTTTTTAGAAAAGGAGTTCCTTGGTGAAGGAACCATTGCCTCTAAGGTTGAACTTGATGAAGTTCAATAGGTAGAAGGACTGACACCAATAGCTGAACCTGAGTCGAATATGATTAGATCAGATCCGAAGCCCAATGTACCAGCACTATTAAGGCGATCCGGTAGAGTACCACGTCAGCCGGACAAATACTACGATTTCTTGGTCCGGGATGGTGATCCCATCGAACTTGATGAGAATAATGAGGATCCGATCACCTATATGGATGCAATGCAGAGATCTGATTCTGAAAAATGGCTTGAAGCCATGAAATCCGAAATGAAGTCCATGAAGGTCAACAATGTATGGACATTGGTTGACCCACCTGAAGGGGTTAAACCCATTGGGTGTAAATGGGTCTTCAAAAGGAAGAGGGGCGCAGATGGAAAGGTGGAGACCTATAAAACCCGTCTGGTTGCCAAGGGGTATCGTCAACATTATGGTATTGACTATGACAAGATGTTTTCTCCTGTGGCAATGCTCAAATCCATTCGGATAATGCTTGCAATAGCTGCCCATCTGGATTATGAGATCTGGCAGATGGATGTAAAGACAGCTTTCCTGAATGGAGAGCTGACCGAAGAGGTGTATATGATACAACCTGAGGGGTTTATATCCACAGATGAGTCCAAGGTGTGCAAGCTTCAGAGATCCATTTATGGATTGAAGCAAGCTTCTCGGAGTTGGAACATGCATTTCGATAAGGTGATCAAAACGTGTGGCTTCATTAAGAATGGAGAAGAGCCATGCATCTATAAATGGGCAAATGGTCCAATTGTGGTATTCCTTGTCTTGTACGTGGATGACATTCTCTTAATCGGGAATGACAACCCCACACTACAGGGAATAAAAGTTTGGTTGTCATCACAGTTCTCCATGAAGGACTTGGGTAAAGCATCCTACATCCTAGGAATGAAGATCCATAGGGATAGATCTAAAAAGATGCTTGGGTTATCCCAATCCATGTACATAGACACTGTGCTGAAGAGGTTCAGCATGGAGAATTCCAAGAAGGGCTATCTACCGATAGGCCAAG
Source organism: Elaeis guineensis (assembly GCF_000442705.2). Lineage (NCBI taxonomy): Eukaryota > Viridiplantae > Streptophyta > Magnoliopsida > Arecales > Arecaceae > Elaeis > Elaeis guineensis. The sequence continues at coordinate 53,469,106 of NC_025997.2, forward strand.
GAATTTCTCTCTCTAAGAAGGATTGTCCGACAACTTCTGAAGAGAGAGAGCGTATGAGTAGAGTCCCATATGCTTCAGCCGTGGGATCTATCATGTACGCCATGACATGTACAAGACCAGATGTGGCATACTCACTAGGAGTAGTGAATAGATACCAATCTGATCCTGGAGAAAATCACTGAAAAGTGGTTAAAGACATCCTTAAGTATTTGAGAAATACTAAGGACCAATGGTTGGTTTATGGCGAGTCAGATCTGAAACTTGTGGGGTTCATAGACTCCAGCTTCCAATCTGACCATGATGACAGCAGGAGCGTGTCGGGTTATATCTTTACTCTGAATGGTGGAGCCATCTGCTGGAAGAGCTCCAAGCAGCATACTGTGACAGACTCTGTTTGTGAAGTGGAGTATATCAATGCATCGGATACCGCAAAGGAAGCTGTGTGGCTGAGGAAATTCATCAACGAGCTCGGAGTAAATATATTTGGCATTGATAAATAAAATATATTTGGCATCTTCATCATAAGCTTTCATCTTCTAATGAACTCCGTTGTTATGATGAAGTCCTTAGGACTATTTAAGTTCGATAAAGAGAGGATTTATCGATTAGTCCTTAAAACAGTTCACGACCAAATGATAGGCTGTTAATAAGGACGACAGCTTCTATCGAGCATAGGTCGCTGTAGGCCATATGGGTTGGTTGTCCTCTTAACCAAGGAGTGTGGAGACACTGGTATGGCATACAGGTGAGATGTAAGGGTACATCGTCATTGAACATGACCAACTCCAGAGTATTCTACTGTCGAGAATGTCTCTGATGGGATATAGGTATAAGTATCCCTTAGACTTGAGATCGCCTCAGTGACTTGCAAGCAACTCACTGTGCTTTGGTACTGGACTAACTGAATTTCTAATTTAGGGACGGAAGGCTTCTGGGCACAGTCAAGTACTTGTGAAGTCAGAGTGTGATCGAGATGGGATTGACCACTCCAAGAGTTGGAGAAGAATGAGTCGCTGTATTTCAATTTAGCAAAACCTTGGCCAGGGTAATCCATCAGATGGATTTGATATTTTGAAATACAATGTGGACAACCTGATCAGAGTTGACAGTTGAACTCTGGGGTGTCCTATGATCATTTTGGTCAAGGGGATGAATTATATGAAAACTATATCCGTATGGGTTCTAAGGATGTTGTTCTACACATTCGACCTATCCGATCGTCGGGTACCATTGCTAGATGGTCACTTCGATTGGTATAAGAATTTGTTCCTATGCTACCGGCTTAGGTTCGGACCTATGAGGTCACACACATTAGAGTTCATGATCCGATCGGATGGTTGATCAACGATTAGAATCGTTCTAGGGTTAAATAATCAATACGATTGACATTTAACCCAGTACAAGTGTTGCAGGAGGATCGATTAGCAATTTGATTGCTAATTGGCTTAATTTGATTAAGCCAATGGGCTGAGATTAAGTTTAATTAAATATAATTTAATTAGATTTAGTTTGGGCTTGATTGGATCAAGTCCAATTGGTTTATTGGATAAGCCAAGTGCAAGGAAAAACTAGTCCTAGTTCAACTAGGACTTGGGTCAATCTAATTTCTAATTTGATTAAAAAATTAAATCAGATTTAAATCTAATTTAATCTGATTAAATTATATTATTAATTAGGTTAAGACCTATTTTAATTAGGTTGATCTAATTTTGATTTGATCTGATTTGGAAAACCAAATTAAAACAAGTCATAAGACAGAATCCTAGTAGGACTAGGATTCCACCTTGCACCACATAAGCCTTCTCCACGCTCTCTCTCTTATTCAACGCCAATCTTCACTTATTTTGTGCGACAAAAGCCCTCTCCCAGATCTCTCCCATGTTCACAAAAGGTCTCCTCTCTTCTTTCTTACATGGAAGATGGTTTGGATCAAATCAAAAAGGAATAAGTTTGGATTTCGAATTCTATGAGATAGAGTTTTAGAAATCCAAAACTCTTTCAATTTTGCACCGAATTTATCCAAATTTTTTTTAAAATTTTCATGGCTTTTAGGGTATATATTGTGCACCCTTTGCTGATGATCCATGTATGAAAATATGGAGGAGGTGCTCAAGAGTTGGGCGTCCCTTAACTTGCCATGTTTGGATAAGCCTTGACTAGGTGTTTGACCTAGACAAGGACTCTATCATATCTCTCTATATAAGATGAGTTTCTTCGTGAAATTTTAGGAGAAGATAGAGATCTGAGAGACCTTTGTTCCATCCAAAAATTAAAGAGAAATACCTTTGGGTCATGGAGATATAAAAGATGCAATTTAGGGTGTCTAGAGAGAAAAACGTGAAGAAGAAGAGGGTCTTCTTCTAGGGTTTTTGTTTTCATATCTTTTCTCCCTCCATCTTGAGTTTTCTAAGAGTGTCTCAGATCTGAAACTCCTCCTTCTACTTTTTATCTTTGAAAGAGTCCAAATCAAGAAGAAGGAGGCACATGATCAACCATCAAAGAAGGATCAGCGCAGTACTAGCATACTGTGCTGATTTCCTGAAGCAAGACTTCTGATCAAGATTCGTGGGCTCGTGTGGACGACTCCTAGAGGCCGGATGCGTGTGCGGCTTACAACATCATCCTCAAGCCCAGATCAGCAAGGTTAGAGCATCTAACTTGCAAGGTAATAGATCTGATCTATTGTTTAATACATACATTAGATGTAGCTAGTATAAAAACATGTTGATATGATCAACATGTAGTTCATGCTATATTTATATATTTTAATTTTTGATTTAATGCTATGTAATAATCATGTAATAGAATCTTAGATCTAGAGATTTTCTGATTTTAGAAAATAAATTTTGATTTATTTTAGTCTTCCGCTGTATGATCTTGAAAAAGTTTCAAGATCTAACCCTGAAACCCTAGATCTGGTTCCTACACCTCACACACCCACTAAAATTATAGATGGTGTGGAATCAACCAAACCCGAGAAAGAATGGGATGAGGTTGATAAGAAAATGGCCCAATTAAATGCTAAAGCAATGAATATTCTTTATTGTGCTCTTGATGCTAACGAATTTAATCGCATTTCTACTTGCTCATCTGCTAAAGAAATATGGGATATATTAGAAGTAACCCATGAAGGAACCAATCAAGTAAAGGAGTCTAAAATCAACATGCTTGTGCATAAATATGAATTGTTTAAAATGGAGCATGATGAGTCCATAACTGAAATGTTTACTCGCTTTACTGATATTATAAATAGTTTAAAGAGTCTTGGTAAGTCCTATACTAACAGTGAGCTTGTAAGAAAGATTCTCAGGTCCTTACCAAGAACTTGGGAGCCAAAGTGATCGCCATCCAAGAAGCCAAGGACTTGAACATTCTACCCTTGGAAGAGCTTCTTGGATCATTGATGACTCATGAGCTAAGCATGAAGCAACATCAAGAGGAAGAAGTCAAAAAGAAAAGAACAATTGCCCTCAAATCCACAGCTCCACCAGATGAAGAAACTGATGACACTGAAGATGAAGAACAGGATGAAGAAATGGCACTCATTACCTGAAGATTCAAGAAATTTTTGAGAAAAAGGAAACAAAGGATGAGGAAGAGGCCATTCACAAAAGGAGAACAGAGCAAAGAAAAGGAGAAAGACTAACCCCTTATCTGCTACGAGTGCAAGAAGCCAGGACACTTCAAATCCGAATGCCCACAACTGAAGAAGAGTCCCAAGGAGTACAAGAAGAAGGCCATAATGGCCACTTGGAGTGCGAGTGATGACTCAAGCTTCGAAGAGAAAAACTCGACTGAACAACCTAACCTGTGCCTTATGGCACACGAAAATGAGGTAATATCCAAAACTCCTAGTGACTTTACATTTGAAGAATTACATGAAGCTTTTTATGATTTAGTTGATGAATTAAAGAAACTAAGGATGAAGAACAAAGATCTAAAATTGAAAAATCAATCTTTATTGAAACAAAATGAAAATATTTCAATTGAAAAATCCATCCTGCTTCAAGAAAATCAAAGTTTAAAGAATAAAATTGCCAAGTTAAAATCATTAGTTGAAAAATTCACCTTGAGTTCAAATAAACTTAATATGATTCTTGAAAATCAAAAGACCGTGTATGATAAGGCTGGACTTGGCTATAACCCCTTGAAGAAATAAAAATATCTGAAAAATATTTATGTAAACACTTTAAGTAACAAGTCTTCTAATATTACTTGCTTCAAATGTGGTAGAGTAAGACATAAGTCATACACTTACTTCTCTAACAAGTCTGCAAATTCAAATATAAAGAAAATATGGGTTCCAAAAGAAACCATTATAACTAACCAAAAAGGACCCAAGAAAGCTTGGGTACCTAAAACAAAAACTTGACTTTTGCTTGCAGGTGTGTCTAGCATCCCAAGGAGGAAACAGAAAATGGTATCTTGACAGTGGATGCTCGAGACACATGACTGGTGATGAATCCTAATTCATCACTCTTGATGCTAAGAATGGAGGGATGGTCACCTTTGGAGACAATGGCAAAGGAAAGATCATCGGTATAGGTAACATTGGTATCACTCCCTCCAAATATATTGAAAATATTTTGTTAGTAGATGGTTTAAAGCATAATTTACTAAGCATTAGTCAATTTTGTGATAAAGGATATAAAGTTATTTTTGAATCGTCTGTTTGCATTGTAACTAGTCCTATTAATGATGGCATTAAATTTATTGGACATAGACACGGTAATGTTTATATGGTAGATTTAAATGATCTAGCCAAAATAAACATGCAATGCCTAGTATCCTTGAATGCTAAAATTAATAAGACTAGTTGGCTTTGGCATCGCAGACTTGCACACATTAGCATGCACTCACTTTCAAAATTAATTAAGAAAGAATTAGTTCTTGGTTTGCCAAAATTGAATTTTGAAAAGGATAGAATTTGTGATGCATGCCAACTAGATAAACAAACAAGAGTTTCATTTAAATCCAAAAATGTTGTTTCAACCTCTAGACCTTTAGAGCTTTTGCATATGGACTTATTTGGACCTACTAGAACTACTAGTCTGGGAGAAAAATGATATGGTTTTATAATTATAGATGATTACTCTTGTTTCACTTGGATTTTCTTTTTGGCACACAAAGATGAAACTTTTCAAGTTTTCACTAAATTTTATCGAAAAGTCACTAATAAGAAAGAATTTTCAATTCAAAATATTCGAAGTGATCATGGAACTGAATTTGAAAATCAAGACTTTGAAAAATTTTATGATGAAAAAAGAATAAGTCATAATTTTTCTGCACCTAAGACACCTCAACAAAATGGAGTAGTAGAAAGGAAAAACAGAACCTTAGAAGAAATGGCCCGTACCATGCTATGTGAAAGCAACCTTCCAAGATATTTTTGGGCGAAAGCAATTAACACGGCATGTTACATTTTAAATCGTGCTTTTATTAGACAAATTTTAAAGAAAACCCCCTATGAGCTTTGGAAAGAAAGAAAACCTAATATTGCTTATTTTCATATTTTTGGTTGCCGATGTTTTGTGTTAAATAATGGTAAAGAAAGACTTGAAAAATTTGATACAAAATTAGATGAAGCAATCTTTCTTGGTTACTCCTCCACTAGTAAAGCTTTTAGAGTTTTTAACAAAAGAACTTTAGTAGTAGAGGAGTCCATACATGTTGTCTTTGATGAATCTAACGATCTTTCTTTAAGGAAGAATGAAGGTGTTGATGATGCAGATCCTCTTATAGAAGGAATGAAGGAGATCACTCTGAAAGATTCAACAATTCAAGATGACGAGGAACATGAAGACAAATAGAATGAGGGAGGTGAAGAACATCAAGAACAACCTCAAGGTACAAATGACCTACCCAAAGAATGGAGGTATGTTCACAATCACCCTAAGGAGCTAATTATTGGTGATCCTATGCATGGGCTAAAAACTCACTCTTCACTTAAAGATGTATTTAATCATTGTGCTTTTGTCTCTCATGTCGAACCAAAAACTATTGAAGAAGCTGAAAATGATTATAATTGGATTAATGCAATGCAAGAGGAACTTAATCAATTTAAAAGAAATAATGTATAGATTTTAGTATCAAGACCTAAAAATTATTCAATAATTGGCACAAAATAGGTCTTTAGGAACAAATTAGATGAACATGGAAATGTAATAAGAAATAAAGCAAGATTAGTTGCTAAAGATTATAATCAAGAAGAAGGAATTGATTTTGATGAGACCTTTACATCTGTTGCTAGATTAGAGGCCATTAGACTTCTACTTGCATATGCTTGCTTTATAAAATTTAAATTATTTCAAATGGATGTCAAAAGTGCATTTTTGAATGGATATATTGCTGAAGAAGTCTATGTAGAACAACCCCCAGATTTTGAAAATCATGCTTTTCCTAATCATGTTTTTAAATTAAATAAAGCTCTATATGGTTTAAAACAAGCACCTAGGGCTTGGTATGATAGGCTAAGCAAATTTTTACTAAATAATGGTTTTTTAAAAGATAATGTAGACACAACCCTCTTCATTAAAAGAAATCAAAATGATATATTAATTATACAAATATATGTTGATGATATTATTTTTGGGTCTACTAATGAATCTCTTTGTCAAGACTTTGCTAAGCTCATGCAGGGAGAGTTCGAGATGAGCATGATGGGAGAACTTACATTCTTCCTCGGACTCCAAATCAAACAAACAAAGGAAGGAATCTCCATCATCCAAAGCAAGTACACCAAGAAATTACTCAAAAGATTTGGAATGGAGAACTCCAAAGCAATTGGCACACCCATGAGCCCCTCATGTAAGCTTGACAAGGATGAAGAAGGTAAATGTGTAGACTTAAAATATTATAGAGGTATGATTGGCTCTCTATTATATTTAACTGCAAGTAGGCCTGATATCATGTTTAGTGTTTGTCTGTGTGCTAGATTTCAATCTAATCCTAAAGAGTTTCACTTGAATGCTGTTAAAAGAATCCTTAGATATTTAAATGATACTCAAACTCTATGATTATGGTACTCTAAGGACTCACTAATTGATTTATTAGGATATTCAGATGCTGATTTTGCTAGATGTAGATTAGACAGAAAAAGCACTAGTGGAACTTGCCAATTTCTTGGAGTTAACCTAATCTCCTGGTTTAGCAAGAAACAAAATTCAGTAGCACTATCTACGGCCGAGGCCGAATACATTGCAGCCAAAAGTTGTTGTGCTCAAATCTTATGGATTAAGCAACAACTCGAAGATTTTGGTATCAAACTTAATGAAACACCCATAAGATGTGATAACACCAGTGCCATAAATCTTACTAAAAATCTAATTCAGCATTCTAGGTCTAAACATATTGAATCAGACATCATTTTATAAGAGAACATGTTCAAAACAAAGATATAATTCTTGACTATATTTGTACTGAAAAATAATTAGCCGATATCTTTATAATGGCCCAAAGTGAAGATAGATTCTATGAAATTAGGAGAGATCTAGAAATTCTTGATCCATTTGCTTAAATATCTCTCTAATTCCAAGGAATCAATGTCAAAATTTCTTTGAGCTCAATTTTCATCATCTCTCTTGGACCTAAAAGCTCAAGATTATCATTCTCACAACTTTTCATAGAGCAAAAATTCTTCTCCCAGAATTTTAAATTTTTTCAAAATTTATTCATATTTTTCTTGAAATTTTGTGAATCATGAGTCGACCCCCTAGGGTCGACCCAATGGCATACTTGTAATTTTCGGCCAAAACCCCACGGATTTCTCTCTTCTTGGTTAAAACCCTGTTCATGAGCCGACCCTCTCCATCTTCATCTTCCTCCCTCCAAAACCCATAGTCCTCTTCTTCTTTCTCTCCAAATCCAAGGTCTAAGCTCAAGATCCTTCTCCCATCACCTCTCCACCTCAAATCGCCCCTTGGGAACGGCGCTATTCCCATTTTTCTCTCGTGATTGGAACGGTTAGAGCGTGCCCTAGCTTCCACCATTCTCCTCCAAATCAGGGTTTCTCTCCTCCAAAAATCCCTTTCCATCCCTTAATAACCCTCTATCTCTTCACACATTTGATCTTCCAAGTCTCTTTGCTTGTTCTGGTGGTGAGAATGGCTCCAAAAATGAAACTCCCTCAAAGAAGGAAATCGGTCCGTGAGTTGGAAGAGAGCGTGCGCAGGAAAAGACAAGCTTCTCAGACCTCTTCTGCTTCCATTCCTGCTTTGGCATCTGCTCCAGGTTCCTCTCAGTCTCCTCTTAGCCCTAGTAAAATTTCTCTCTCTGTCAGAAAGGTAGAAACCAGAAAAAATGTTGACTTCAGATTTTTTTAAAAAAAGGAGTCTCCATTGGTTCAAAGATCAAAAACCAAGGTTGGAGATTTTACTGTTCTCTTAAAGAAGTTACATATATGGATTTAGTTAGAGAGTTTTATCTGAATCTGTGCTATGGCAATGGAACAGTAACATCCACCGTAAAGGGTATTGATATCTGTTTAGATCCTGTTATTTTGGGAGAGATTCTACATTTGCCCTGTGAGGGATATTCTAACATGGAACTCCCAGTGAAGGAAGAAGGGAGCAATGTGATTTTAGGAGGAACTTACTCGAAAAGTCTAAATTAATTAGAAGCCAAGATCTTGTCAATTGAAATGAGAATTCTACATCAATTAGTAACAAAGCTTTTCTTTCCGAGAAGTGGCAAACATAACCTCCTTTCTGGCTGAGACATATGTATAATGTTTCATGTGATCACCCAAACCCCCTTAAACCTCCCTGCTTTAATGATTGAGGCCATGAGAGAAACACTGAATAGATCCAAGGCACATCTGCCTTTTGGTATGGCCCTCACACTGGTATTTAGGAGGTTTGGAGTTAGTTTTGAGGGGGAGGCATCTGCTAGGCTTTCTCACTCTGACACCATCAACCAACATACTCTGCACCGCATGGGATTCACTAGGATTGATGGTGGTTGGATCAAGGGTACAGAAGAAAAAGCTGAGGAGAGAGCTGAGGACAGAGTTGAGGACAGAGCTGAGGAAGAAGGTCCTTCATCACCTCTCTATGACTTCAGGGCAGCATCTCCAGACATCCAGTTTGTTGCAGATCCAGAGGCTGGCCCTTCAGAGTCCACCAGGAGGCACACATCAGTTCAGCAGCCAGACAGCAGAGCACTTGCCTCAGAGTTCAGATTGGCTGATGATCAGATTAAGCTGATTTCTCAGCGTGTGGCTTCCTTGCTTTCTCGTCAGTGGAGCACTTCAGCCTTTGCATCGGGATCTACATCATTAGATGCATCTGATCAGACCTTGATCCCCCATATCTCCACTATATTTCAGATGATCTCAGATCAGTCAGTTCAGATTCAGCAGCTCGAGGATTATATTTTGAGACTGACTGGGAGAGTACTTGACTTGCAGGGGCAAGTGTTAGCTCTGGCCCATCCACAGCCACAGGAGTGCACTATTGAGGTCACAGACCTAACTGCGGAGGCTGGCAGACTTAAAGGTGTATTGGAGGGTGGATTTGATTTCTTGAGGAGAGAGATCAAAGGCTCTAGTGAGCATGCTTCTACACAGTTCACTGCACTGCTTCAGTCTGTTTCGAGAGCCCTGAACCTTCTTGATACCATCAGGCTCTCTCTTGCAGTCCAGTCTATGGCTTCTCAGCCTTCAGGATCATCTCGCCCACCTACTCGTGCCAGCACCTCCACTCGTGGCAGAGGCAGACGGGGTAGAGGATGAGTCCTTGGTCGTGATCCATCATCTCCCCACCCCATCTCTGATACATCTGATTCTGATCCATCTAGTCATGAGCTCTACTAGATCCTTGTAGCTAGCCTTGTCTGTTGTTCTTTCTAGGATCTATCTTTTGGGCCATGTAATGATATTAACTGGTTGACTTTTATATTATGGAATATGTATTAGAACAGCTATGGTATCAATCACTTTTTGATTATATATCCACTCTTTGACTTTTAATGTATGTTGCTATTTCACAGCTATGGTACTCAATGGCATATTTTGTTTTATGATTGCTGTATTCAGGGGGAGTAAACATTAATGTTAGTAAAATTAATGATTAGCACAAGAAGTTTGAAGAAATAAAAAGAGAGAGAGAAAATGTATTCAAAAAAGGGGGAGAGTTAACTATGTTTGATGATGTCAAAAAGGAAGAGAAATTAAAGAAAAATATCAAAAGCAAGATTGATAAAAGACTTAAAAATAAAATGAGTGAATTGGGAGAAATTAAAGAAAAGTATCAAACTTTAAAATTACTTCTTAGACATGCTCTGATACACTTAAAATTTGACATGCTCTGATATACTTTAAAATTAATTCTTAGACATGCATTGATACACTTAATTTTTAAACATGCTCTGATACCAAAATTAAATAATCAAATGAGAATGAGCGAATTTTTAAAATACTAAGAAATTTAAAAAATAAGCAAATGAGCAAATGAGATATTTTCAAACATGCAATTTTCAAATCCTAAGGTAAACTCTGCTTTGCTCTGATAACAAAAATAAATTTTCTACTCTGATACCAAAATCACATAATCAAATGAATTACTGCAAATGGGCACATGTATCACATGCCAAAAGAATCAATCTTCTTTTCAAGCAAATACACTTATAAGTTGGCAGTAAATTTCCTATTTATCTTCAAACTACCTATAATGCATTTCATTCCTTTGAAATTCATGATCATTGATTCATATAAATATTTTTGTTCAAGTATTTTGTCATCATCAAAAAGGGGGAGATTGTTGCTCCTTAGATTGATTTTGATGATTACAAAGCAGTTGAAGGGGTACTAATGTTTCTCACTTGAAAAAGACTTTTTGCTCTTCAGGGGCAAAATTGTAATTTTATCAAAATCCTGATTTGAAAGTATCAAATGATAGAACAAAAGATTTGTGATCCACTGGTGAAAATTTTATTGATTTTGGACTTGTATTTTGAAAGATATGCATGATTGAAAATCATGAGTCGACCCATGAGTCGACTCATGGCACATGAGATGACTGGCACACTGAAATTCCTGACCGACACAGACTTGGCACATCCTGTGAGTCGACCCATGAGTCGACCTCTGCGGGTTTTAAGCCAGTTTTACAGAACCTTGCATCCCGTTCGATTCTCTGATATTTTTCCACAAAGGTCGACCCATGAGTCGACCCCCAGGCATGAGTCGACTCATGAGTCGACCCCTGTGACGGGATTTCTCCACAATGGCTAGTTTTTAACCTATTTTAAATACTTTTAATGCTCATTTAATATGGTCTAACGACTCTTTTTCTGTCTAGAATGATTTTTACTATTTCTTAAAGCTATAAAAAGGACAAAAAGGTGGGAATCAAAAAGATTATTCAACAAGAGAGATTTTGAAAAAGGAATTTCAAGCAAACTTTTCAGCCCTAAGCAAGAGCTCACTCAAAGCATTCAAGAAGCCTTTAATCCAAGCTCACCAACTCCTCAAGTGCACATTCAAGTCTCTAACCACCTTGAGGAAATCCAAAAGGGTCTTCTTCTCTTTGAGTAAAGTGTATTTAAAGTCATATTCGCTCATTAAAGGAGCTTTCTTTGTACTTATTTGTGCTATTGATTGTTATACTCGGTTTGAGTGATTGTTTTTGTTTTGGAAGGATTCCAAAACAAGAGAAGGTTGATCCAAACCTAGAATCAGAGTGTATTGAGTTGGTTTGTACCCGAAAAATAAGTGGTCTAGCTTGGGATAGCTAGAGTCAGAGTTTCCGACGTTTGTATTCGGGTTGAATACAAGATTAGTGGATTGAAATTCCCAAGTAGGAGCTTGGGGAGTGGATGTAGGTACAAGGTTGGCACCGAACCACTATAAATCCTTTTGTTTGTGGTGTGTCTAATTGCTCTTCTTTAACTCTTCATTATTCTCTTGCATTCTTGCTCTTAGCCATTAGTCTTGAATTAATTTTACTCTCCATATTTATTTAGCTTTGTCAAACATTTCTCATAAGTCATAAGTTAAGCTTAAAATTTTTAGAAACCCAATTCACCCCCCCTCTTGGGTTGCATAGCTGGGCAACACCAACTGTCCTCCCAGACCACACCTCCTCTGGAAGCCTGCCATCCAACCTGATGTGAGGTGACCGATTGATCAAGTAACCCGCTGCGTCAACTATGTCAACCCAGAATGCCTTTGGAAGCCCTGCCTGCAGCCTCATGCATTGTGCCTTTTCCAGAAGTGTTCTGTTCATCCTCTCGGCCACCCCATTCTGCTGTGGAGTCTCCTTAACTGAGAAGTGTCTCCTGATCCCACACTCCTCACAGTAATCTTGGAACTCTCTACTGGTATACTCTCCGCCATTGTCTGATCTCAGACACTTCACGCTCCTCCCCTGCTCCTTCTCCACCTCAGCTCTCCAGATCTTAAACTTGGTGAAGACCTCTGACTTCTCTCTTATGAAGTAAATCCAGAGTTTCCTTGAGAAATCATCAATCAGGGTCATGAAGTATCTGGCCCCATTCCTAGCTATAACTGGGGCTGGTCCCCACACATCCGTGTGTACTAACTCCAGAGGGACTGCACTGCGGGCTGTACTGATGTTAAACTGAACTCTCCTCTGCTTTCCCATCTGGCAAGGCTCACAGATCTTTCCTGTAGCACCATCCTCCAGATCAGAGATGAGTCCTCTCCTGCTCAACTCCCTCAGCCCCTTGTCACGCATGTGGCCTAGGCGGTAGTGCCACATCCTGTAAGCCCCCTGCTGGTCCTGTGCTGCAGCTGCTGCATCAGACTCTCCGATCACCACAGATCCCTCCATGCGATAGAGATTATTGTCCAACCTCCTGCCTCTCATCACTACCATAGCTCCATTGAAGATGTTCAGTACTCCGCTTCTAGCCCTACTGCTGAAGCTGTATCCACTGCGCTCCAAGTAGCCTAGTGACACTAGATTCTTTTCCAGCTCCGGGACGTGCTTTACATTTATCAATGTCCTCACAATCCCATCAAACATCCTCACCCTGACTGTCCCTATCCCAGCCATCTTGCAAGGATGATTGTCACCTAGAGTCACTGATCCCTCATCTGTCTTGGTGTATGTCGCAAACCAAGATCTGTGTGGTGTGTAGTGATGTGTGCACGCAGAGTCTAGTGTCCACTCCTCTGTGTAATGCCTGTGACCATCTGATACCACAAGTAGATCATCCTCCACCTGCTGCCCAGTAACTGCACTCACTGATTCTGAGCCACTTCTTTCTCTCTTCTTGCTCTTCCATAGTGGACATTCTCGCTTGAAGTATCTGAACTCGTTGCACTTGAAGTATTTCATCTCTTTCTTTCCCTTTCTGGACTTGGACCGCCCCCTGGACTTGCTTCTGCCTCTGCCTTTACCTGTCCTCTCCCCTACTGCCAAACCCTCCTGGAGAGCTCGATCTCTGGTCAACTTTTCTCTTTACTCATTAGACCTCAGCATCGAGACCATGTCCTCATATTTCAGAGTCTCCTTGCTATAGAGCAGTGTAGTCACTAAAGAGTCATATGATCCTGGCAGCGAACATAAAAGCAACAGGGCCTTGTCCTCCTCATCCAGCTTCACCCCGATATTCATCAACTCCGTGCACAACTGGTCGAACCTCTGAATGTGGCCAATCACATCAGATCCCCCTACATCCGAAGACTATACAACCTCTTCTTCAGCATCAGCTTGTTGCACATATTCTTCCCCATATATATGGTGTGCAACTTCGACCAAAGGCCCTTCGAGGTCTTTTCTTCCAGCATCGAATACAATGCCGCATCCACCAAACATCCTCTGATCACCGAGTATGCTTTCTTCTCCAACGATGCCCACTGTCTATCTGTCATTCCCTCAGGCTTCTCATCCAAAGCCTGATCCAGATCTGCTTGCACCAGAAGATCCTCCACTCGGATTTTTCATATGAAAAAATTTTTCTTGCCATTAAACTTCTTGAAATCGATCTTCATATTGCTGCCCATGACTGAATCTAAGCCAAACAAGCAATATAAAATCAAGAAGTGTAGAATATATCTTGATGGTACCTTGCTGAAAATTTTTAGTATTTGGGATCTTCAACTTCTCGTGCTTGGAACCGCTTCTTCACCACTGTGGCTCTGATACCAACTATTGGAGCATGATCCTGGCTCCTCCCATGGACCTTGGGTGCAGCAGAACCAGCAATGAACAAATCTGGAGACTTCGGGACTCGATTGAAGGCCCTTGATGAAATCAGCCTGGTTGTTGTCTTCTTCGTCAGCTTTTCATTCCAGATGAAGAACACCTCTAAGATCATCTCTAAAAAATTCAAGATATGGTACCCAACTAGATCAGGCCTGGATCGAGGTCTTTCAATTCATAGATCTTAAATCGGGATATTTTAGATAGGGAAGAAGATAGATAGAACCAGATCTTACAGATCTGTCCTACTGCAGCCTTTCTTGTAGATCTGTTGATGGAGATCTCACCCGCACCTCAAACGACCTCAGATCAACTCCAGATCTGAGAGGAACTTGTATCAACCTCTTTGCAAGAGATTTTAGATCTTTGATCTAATGTTTGGGTGGCTGCAAGAGAGGGAGAGGAGAGAGAGTTGGCGGCACAAAGGGGGAGGGGCTAGCACCTCCCCTTGTTTCCTGCCTTTTTGGGACCTGGCGGCAAGAAACCCTGGGGTTTCTTGCTCCTGGGGCATGGAGAATGGCTGGAGAGAGAGGGAGAAGAGAGAGAGAGAGACTTTGGAGAAAGAATCTTGTATTCTTTGACTTAATCAAACCTATACAGTACATGTATATATAAACACTGGGTCAAGTGACCCAAACCCAAAACTCCCTTGACCAACTCTATGGGAGATTAGATTAATCCAAACCCATGTACACCCATGACTCGACCTAATCTCACCTATCCTGGGCCCAGACCTGGCCCATAAAGAGTTGATCCCTTGAGGCCCACATAACCTAGACCTCAAGAACCCGAAAGGCCCACAGCCTTTCAACCTAGGGCCCAACTAGCCCTAGAGCCTCCATGAAGCCCTCATGAATGATGGACCTTGGCCTTAGCCTTGGTCCCTTGGGTCTTGGGCACACCACCTGGATCATAACACCCTCGTCGGTCGGGACATGTGGCTCACCTTCTTCCTGCTCGGTTGGCTCATCTAGAATGGTGCATTCGGCCATAAAGTTGACCAAGACCTAAGTTTTAATGGATGGTCAAAGTCGATATTGAATATCAAACTCAAAAAAGCTCAATCACCTATTTTGTAATCCGTCCAGATGTGTTTGGCCGATGGAGAATACTCTTTATAGGTTGGTCCATCAGGAGAACAATGGTGTAACTGTTAGATTTGTGCCTTAGAAGTCAATTATTGGCTGATATATTTTATAATTCTAGGGCTTAATCTTATACTTGTAATATTTTTATTATCAAAAAAAATTTTTTTCATTCCAATCATATTTATGTATCCATAATTTATCCTAAAAATTAATAAAAATAATTTTTTATATATTTTCAAAATATTGAGAATTTGAGACATACATTAATTAGTGGTTAATTTTTAAATGCTCTTGATCAAAGGATCATCACAGAGGATAATAATCAATCTATTCGAGATTGGTGCACAATTCATCTTCTTTATGGGCAGATAAATCTCAAATCTGCAGTATAGAGATATTGGGATGAGGGTATGGATGGTTGTTAGAGAATAACTTATACTAAGTATGACCAACATAAAAAATTATATGGATGTCTACTCACTCGTCAATGATCTTCTCGATGCTACAGTGATGTGAGTGGTCCTTTAACCTACAGTGTCATTGGCTATTCACAATGAGGCTACTACGTTTGACTGCATATTTTCTTGGTCTCTAGCTATTCAGATCCTTGCTATGTATGTTGGCTTCAATAGGTTCAGATTCGTTGTTTGGAGTAGGATGCACCTAGATAGAATCTATCGATCTTGATAGAAAAGAAGAAATCCTATGCGATTTACGAGACTGAGTTCAGAAAGCTTTTGATCAAAGCAAGTATGAATACTGAAAAAGAGTTTTCATGAAATTCACAAATAAACTTGAATCAAGTCAATCTTGCATATGACTGATAACGGGGTTGGATGAGTTCTCCATGACCTCTGTCAAATCGGGACTCACGATAGAAGGATTGAATCATATGATAACTGTACCTAAGAGTTCATACATTTATTCTACTGGATTGTCACTACATACTGCTAGGTGTCATGGTGGATTGTGGGATCCATCGGGCGTCGTCTTGATAATCGATGATCCTCGAAGGATAGAGTTGGAATTGTTCCAACTCATTGAAAAGAATTCAATGATATTGTGATGGAGATCACAATATATCTCACTATCAGATAGAATGAAACCTATGGGGTCACACATTAAGAGATTTAATTTTGAATTTGTCAATTGAGCTTATGAAGTTCTAATTAAGTTAGGATTTATTGAAATCTTATTAGGTTTAAGAGAATCATGCTAGCACATGGTTAAACCTAATTCTTCTCGAGACTTCGATTGGATCAAGTCTATTGCATTGAACCTAATCTAAATCCATTAGAGTTTAGTTGGGCATCTAATTGTGAGCCCAAGAGGATTAGATTAAGTCAATAAGTTGGCTAAATTATCTCCTCATTATCTTCTCATTTATTTTCTGATATTGTGTGTGTAGAATTAAGAGAAAGAAGAGATGGCGCCATGCATCTCTTTTGGAAATTCCCTTAGGCGCTATCTCTTGGATTGGCATGAGGAAGAGAGAGGGGCCCACCCTCTTTCTTGCATTGGCATGGAAGGATAGAGAGAGGGGCTATGCCCCCTCTCTTGTGCATGAAAACCTTAAGGGGGCGTCAAGTGTTGGCGCCCATCTACCTGCCCTCTATTGCAAGGGGCGCCCAATCAGACTGACTTATCTGACTGAGGCACCCCATATACTTGTTAAAAGAGATTGATATCCTACTAATTAAGTTTAGTTTTAATGAAAAAAATTAGATTAAAAAGATAGAAATTCTTATGAGATAAGGACTTGCCTTTTTAAGTTAATTGGTTTTTGATTTGGATCAAAGAAGGATCTATTTAAAGAGACAATCTCTTAGGGTTTAAAAAAATAGAATTTTATGAAACAAAAACTCTCATCTTTCCTTCTCTATGCTACATCCTCTCTCCTTCTTCTCTTTCCCACACCCAAGGGTTGGGTGTTCTATATTCCACATGCCAAAAAGAAGAAGGATCTTCTTCTACAGCAAGAAACGAGGAGAAGGAGGCTGTAGTTCAAAGGTTGAAGTTGTAGTTCAGAGCATTTGCTGATCAAGGTTCAAAGAGACATAGATCTTTCTTAGAGAAGAAGGATATATCATGAGAAGAAGGATTCGAGGTTGATCCCGATAGATACCTGTAGAGGTCGGACAAGTGTGCGGTTCAAGGACATTCGAATCTGAGATCATCGGTAGTGATGAATTTCTATCCATACAAACGTATTGAGATTTGATCTCATTCTTATTTTATTTTTTAGATTATATGCATGTCTTTACTCCAGGACTTGGATAGGATTAGATGAGATCTAATGCATGTGAGGTTAAACGGTTTAAACCAATTATTTTTTCGCTGCGATTGAAAAGCTTTTTAAATCTATACATGCATCCTATCCGATTTTCTAACAGTGGTATCAGAACCATTGATTTTTAAAGATATATATAATTTGATTTTTATCTTAGATCTGAAAGTTTTGATGATTTAAAATTGATCTTGTGCTAGTATAAGGTTGTTCTAGTATAGGATTTATCTCCTATATTGAAAAAATTGTCCTAACACAAGATTGATCGATTTTAAAAATTATTTTCAAAGTAATTAAATCAATTTTTTAGATTTAAATATTGACGTATGTGATATGTCTTATTTCATGTTTAGATCTAAAATTAAAATAATTAAATATTTACATCAAACTGATAAAAGATTATCCTGATATAGGGTTTACCCCCTATATTGAAAAGGTTATCCTAGTTTGATACAAATCGATTTTTGAATAGTATTTTTAAAATATTTTAATCATTATTTTAGATCTAATTAAATATATATTTAATATATATATTTTTAATTTTAGACCTGAAATTTTATATTTATGTGATACATGTTTTAGTTTAAATCTAAAACTACATATATATGATATATGACATTAGATTTAAATCTGAAACTGTTTCAAGATCATAAGCCACTAATACATGTATTAAATATAATTTAAAAATTATTTTTGGATTTAAAATTATGTTATTACATGTAGGTATTGGTTAAACAAATTAGATCTAGTGATCAAACTACAATTAGGATCAAATTGATTAGATCAGGCTAGAATCCGTTATCGATTTTGAGCAGTTAATTGAACTTAATCAATGGTTGATTAGAATTAGATTAAAAAGGCTCAAAGTCAAATTTAGTTGTAGTTGATCACATTAATTCATATTTTGATGTGAATTGATTGACTCAAGATAAAATTTGACTTAGTAGTTCGAGCTTGTTTCAATAGGTTAATCTGATCGATCTAATCGACCAATTTGGTGTCTAAGATAAGTATTTAGATGGTGGTTATTTAATTAGTTTCGTTGTCTAATCTAACCAATTTTGATTGATGTCTAAAGAAAGCAATGGGAAAAGCCCCACTTATCTTAACTTATCTGGCCATCTTGGAAGATTCAGTTTCATGTTAGGTTATTTATTGACTCGAGTTCACCCATGCCGACTAGGTTAGTTAGATATGTTGATGTGCTGATCCGAATTTGATCAGTCGGATGTCAGATCTGCTGATTTAGAAGAGACCTAAACCTAAATCTTCTCACTAAATATTAAGTCTAAAGGTTCCATCATTGTAGAGATGCAGGTGCCTTCTTGGCGTTGATCATTCTTGACTGGTTACAGTGGTTCAATTGCATCGAAAAGGTATAACCACTCTATTAACATTTGATTTCCCCAGGTAGAGATGGGGTTGGACCCAATAACTGTTAGGTGAGGGTCTCAATGATGGCTTTGCATCCACTGATGAACGATGGGTCTGACTTAACTAAAAAATATGCCAATAACGTTAGGTGAGGCCATAGGACTTATAGACCAAGCCCACTGTATCTTACTTAGTGAAGCAATATACAAAGTGTTGTCCACTCATTAGTCTGTACTCACCAATAACTATTAGGTGAGGTGTGTATAGATTAATGGGACAACAGTATCCATTTGAAATCGATCATGTATAATTTTCTGTTTCTCCACCCGAGCAGTATGGGAGATTCAAAAAAATAGTGGAAGCTTTTATTTATTTTTTAAAGTTTCTAGAATAAATAGTTTTATAAATACAAATATCAAACTAAAAACTATTCTCTCTGTAGATAACCATATTGAGTTCCAACCCTTTAGTCCGTATCCTCCATACCAATAGATTGATTGATACAAACTATAAAGACTGACTTCAAAATTTGAGAATCATTCTTCATTTTGAGAAACTTACCCATGTTCTTGATCAGAATGTACCTGTGTTACCAGCTCGTCCATCTCCTGATCAACGAGCCGCACTTGAGAAGTGGATGGATGAAGATAACAAGACAAAGTGTTACATTTTAGTATCCATGTCCAATGATCTTCAGCGATAGCATGAAGACATGAGGACTGCCAGAGAGATGCTGACTCACTTGTAAGAGTTGTATGGTGAGCAGAGTCATACAGCTCATTTTGAGGTCTCCTAGAGATTTTTCAGAGCGAAAATACATGATGGACGGTCCGTTAATAATCATTGTTTGACAATGATTAAGGACATCGAGGAGCTTCAAAAGCTCAACATGAATATGGACAAAGAATTACAGATAGATCTGATCCTCTAGTCTCTTTCTGATTCGTATGGGCAGTTCATCATGAACTACCATATGAATAAAATTGATAGCACTTTGCTTGAGTTATTGAATATGCTGGTAACAGCAGAGGGCACCTTGAAGAGTTCAAGGGGTATAGTTCTGACTGTGAAGTGGACTTCCTCTAAAAGAAAATCTTCTTTCAAGAAGAAGAAGAAGCTTGTGAAGAAGCAAAAGAACGAGGTCAAGCCCAAGAAATAGGTTTCAAAGAAGGCCGACGATAAAGAAAAGTGTTTCCATTGCAACATCGAAGGCCACTAGAGGAGGAACTGTCCGGCCTACCTGACAAATGTTAAGAGCAGAAAGAAGGATGGGCCTTCTAAAGGTACGTCTGATATGCTCGTTATTGAAACTAATCTAACAATTTTCTCTTCTTCTAGTTAGATTCTAGATTCTGGATCAAGTGCTCATTTGTACACTTCTATGTAGGATTTTGAAGAAGTGAGAAGGCTGAGGAAAGGTGAGATCACTCTCCAGATAGGTAATGGAGTAAGAGTTGCTGCTATGACCGTCGAAATCTATCCTCTGCGATTATCGTTAAGAGTTAGTTTAATTCTTAGAAACTGCTATTCTATACTTGCAGTCAGTAAAAATTTAATTTTCATATATGTGCTGGCACATGATAATTATAATTTTTATTTCAATTAAGATATGTGTTCAATTTATTTCAATAATAAAGTTGTTATACGTGCTTTCTTGATTGATGATCTTTATCATTTACATATGGATGTGAGTGTAAATATTAATGAGTAAATTATGAATGCCATAGGATCTAAGAGACTTAGAGATAAGATTAGCTAAAAATATCTGTAGCACTTTAGGCTAGACCATATTGGAGAGGACAGACTCAACAAACTAGAGAAAGATGGTCTTCTTAGACCATTGACTTTCGAGTCTTATCCGATTTGTGAATCATATCTTCAAAAAAAAAATGATCAAGCTATCCTTTGTGGGATAAGAGGAAGGGCCACTGAGATATTAGTCCAGGTACACACTGACGTGTGTGGTCCATTCGATGTACAAGCCAGGATGGCTATGTCTATTTCATAAGTTTTATCGATGATTATTCACGGTATGGATTTATGTATTTGATGCACCGTAAATCTGAAGCCTTTGAAAAGTTCATAGAATTTAGATATGAAGTAGAAAAATAGATCGAAAAATTCATAAAGATTTTTTGATCAAATCGAGGAGGAGAATACCTCAATGGAGAATTTCGGATCTATCTCAAGGATAATGGCATAGTCTCA
Source organism: Elaeis guineensis (assembly GCF_000442705.2). Classification (NCBI taxonomy): domain Eukaryota; kingdom Viridiplantae; phylum Streptophyta; class Magnoliopsida; order Arecales; family Arecaceae; genus Elaeis; species Elaeis guineensis. The sequence continues at coordinate 53,490,231 of NC_025997.2, forward strand.
CAGTAGACACCTCTAGGGATGCCTCAGCTCAACGAGATATTCGAAAGGAGGATCGGACCCTATTAGATATGGTTTGATCTATGATGAGCTTCACAGACCTTTCTATCTTTCTCTAGGGACATGCATTACTTTCTGTGATTCATCTTTTGAATCGGATTCTCTCTAAATCTGTTCCTACCACACCATATGAGTTATGACATGATAAGAAGCCAACTCTTGGGTACCTCAAGATTTGGAGATGTCCGATCTATATCAAGCGACAGTAGGCAGACAAGTTAGAGGCTATGTCCTTTAGGACTCGCTTCATAGGATATCCTAAAAAAACTATGGGATACTATTTCTATCTTTCTGAGGATCACAATGTGATTGTGAGTCATCATGCCATCTTCTTGAAAAAAGAGTTTATCCAAGATAGAGGTAGTAGGAGGAAGATTGAGCTCGAAGAGAAAGTCTCTAAAGAGCATCAAGTCCGAGAACTTGAACCCAGTAATAAACCAGTAGATGTGATACCTCCTCCATCTCGTAGATCAAGTGGGGTCTTTCATTCTTCTGAAAGGTATTTAGGTATTCTTATAAAGGATTTAGAGGAAGCGTTCTTTATGGGAGACAGGAATATTAGAAATGATCTCAAAACCTATGATGAGATAATGTTAGATATAGACTCCGAGAAATGGATGGAAGCGATGAAGTCAGAAATTGACTCCATGCATTCCAACTAGGTTTGGTCTTTAGTAGATCCATCTGAAGGTATTATACCTATTGGGTGTAAATAGATTTATAACAGAGAAATTGAGTCGGATGGTAAGGTAGAGACTTATAAGGCAAGGCTAGTTGCGAAAGGTTATAGTCAATGCGAAGGCATTGACTATCATGAAACTTTTTCACCTGTGGTCATGCTAAAATCCATCCATACTCTACTTGCCATAGCAACCTTTCATGATTATGAAATTTGATAGATAGATGTAAAAACTATCTTCCTAAATGGATATCTTGAGGAAGATATCTATATGGAGCAGTCATTGGATTTTACAGCTAGTGATAGTGATCACAAGATCTGCAAGCTGCAAAGGTCCATATATAGACTCAAGCAAGCATCTCGGAGTTGGAATACTTATTTTAATGATGTGATCAAAATATTTAATTTCATCAAAAATGAGAATGAGCCATGTGCATATAAAAAGATCAGTGACAGTACTGTCATATTCTTCGTATTGTACATGGATGACATCCTCTTGATTGGGAATAATATTTTCATGCTGACATTGGTCAAAGTATGGTTGTCAAAAGAGTTTACCATGAAAGACCTAGGAAAAGCTTCCTACATTCTTGGTATAAAGGTCTATAGAGATAGATCTAAGAGGATGATAGGACTCTCACAGCGAATGTACATAGAGGAAGTGCTGAAAAGGTTCACCATGAAAAACTCCAAGAGGGATCTTTTACCCCTTAGACATGATATTCATTTCTCCAAGAAAATGTGTCCTGACACACCTGAGAAGATCCAGCGCATGAGCAAGATCCCTTATGCTTCAGCAATAGAGAGCCTCATATATGCCATATTATGTACACGACCTGATATAGCCCTTGTCGTGAGTATCACAAGCAGATATTAGGCGAATTCAGATGAAGAACACTGATTACTGTTAAAAACATCCTTAAGTATTTGAGAAGAACTAAGAATTTGTTATTAATCTTTGGTGGAGGATCGGAACTGAAAATTGAGGGATACATCGATTCAGACTTTATGACTGATGTCGATAATAGAAAGTCTATTTTAGGGTGTATCTTCTTGTATAATGGTGGTGCGGTTAGCTGGAAGAGTTTCAAGTAACCGATCATTGCAGATTCGACCATGAAAGTCGAGTACATTGCCATCTCTAAAGCTGTTAAGGAAGCTTTTTGATTCAAAAAGTTCGTTGCGGAGCTGGATGTGATGACATCAGATGTCATTGCACTGCACTGCGACAACAATGGTGCCATAGCCCTTACTAAGGAGCCCAGATCTCATCAAAAATCCAAGCATATAGAACAGCGGTTCACATCATACGCGAATACCTCGAAAAGAAGTTCATCGAGGTATAGAGAGTCGATTCTGCGCAAAACATAGTGGACCTATTGATCAAGCCTCTCAGCCAGAAAAAGATCGAACTCATCTTGAGAAGATGAGTCTTAGGTATATGGTTAATTGGCTTTAGGTCAAGTGGGAGTTTGTTAGATTTTTATCCTAGAAATCAATTGTTGGCTGACATATTTTATAATTTCAAGATTTAATCTTGTACTTGTAATATTTTTATTATCAATAAAAAAATTTTCATTCCAATCATGTTTATGTGTCCATGATTTGTTCTAAAAATTAACAAAGATGATTTTTTATATATTATCAAGATATTGAGAATTTAAGATATATATTAATTAGTAGTTAATTTTTAAATACTCTCGATCAAAGAATCATCACGAAGGACAGTAATCAATCTATTCGAGATCGGTACACAGTTCACCTCCCTTGTGGGCAGATAAGTCTCGGATCTGTAGTATAGGGATACTGGGATGAGGATATGGGTGGTTGTTAGAGAACAACTTACACTGAGTGTGACCAATATGAGAAATCATATAGATGTCTACTCACTCATCAGTGGTCTTCTCGATGCTACAGTGGTGTGAGTAGTCCTTTAATCTGAAGGTATCATTGATTATTCGCAGCAAAGCTACTGAGTTTGACTGCACATTTTCTTGATCCCTAACCATTCGGGTCCTTGCTGTATATGTTGGCTTCAGTAGGTTCAGATTCGCTATTTGGAGTAGGATGCATCTAGATGGAATCTATCGATCTTGGTAGAAAAGTAAAAGTCCTATGCAATTTGTGAGACTGAGTTCAGAAAGTCTTTGACCAAAGCAAGTGTGAATATTGAAAAAGAGTTTTTATAAAATTTACAAATAAACTCGAATCGAGCCAATCTTGCATATGACTGATGATGGGATCTGATGAGTCTTTCATGACCTTTATCAAGTCAGGACTCACGATAGAAGGATTGAATCATACGATAACTGCACCTAGGAGTTCATACTTTCATTCTACTGGATTGCCACTACATATTGCTAGGTTTCACTGATGGATTGTGGGACTCATCGGGCATTATCTTGATGATCGATAACCCTCGAAGGGTAGAGTTAGAATTGTTCCAACCCATTGAAAGAGTTTTGATGATATTATAATGGAGATCACAATATATCTCACTATCAGATAGAATGGAACCTATAGGGTCACACATTAATGGATTTAATCTTGAATTTACCAATTGGGCTTACAAAGTTCTAATTAAGTTAGGATTTATGGAAATCCTATTGGGTTTAAGAGAACCATGCTAGCATATAGTTAAACCTAATTCTTCTCGAGACTTTGATTGGATCAAGTCCATTGCATTAAACCTAACCTAAATCCATTAGAATTTAGTTGGGCACCTAATTGTGAGCCCAAAAGAATTGGATTAAGTCAATGAGTTGGCTAAATTATCTCTTCATTATCTTCTCATTTATTTCTTGATATTGTGTGTGTGGAATTAAGGGAAAGAAGAGATGGCACCATGCATCTCTTTTGGAAATTCCCTTGGGTGCCATCTCTTAGATTGGTGTGAGGAAGAGAGAGGAGCCCACCCTCTCTCTTGCATTGGTGTGGAAGAAGACAGAGAGGGGCTATGCCCCCTCTCTTGTGCATGAAAATCCTAAGGGGGCATCAAGTGTTGGTGCCCTATCTACCTGCCCTCTGTTGCAAGGGGCGCCCACTCATACTGCCTTATCTGACTGAGGCGCCTCATATGCTTGCCAAAAGAGGTTGATGTCCTACCAATTAAGTATGATCTTAATAAAAAAAATTAGATTAAAAAGGTAAAAATTCTTATGAGATAAGGACGTGTCTTTTTAAGTTAATTAGTTCCTAATTTGGATCAAAGAAGGATCTATTTAAAGAGACAGTCTCTTAGAGTTTAAAAAAATAAAATTTTATGAAACAAAAACTCTTCTCTCTCCTTCTCTACGCCACACCCTCTCTCCCTCTTCTCTTTTTCATGCCTAAGGGTTGGATGTTCTATATTCCACATGCTAAGAAGAAGAAGGATCTTCTTTTATAGCAAGAAACGAGGAGAAGGAGGCTGTAGTTCAAAGGTTGAAGTTGCAGTTCAGATCATTTGCTGATCAAAGTTTAAAGAGGCATAGATTTTTTTTGGAGAAGAAAGATTTAACATGAGAAGAAGGATTCAAGGTTGATCCTGGTGGATACCTGTAGAGATTGGACAAGTGTGCGGCTCAAAGACCTTCGAATTTGAGATCATCGATAGCAGTGAATTTCTACTTGTGCAAAGGTATTGAGATTTGATCTCATTTTTATTTTATTTTTTAGATTATATACATGTCTTTACTCCTAGGTTTGGGTAGGATTAGATAAGATCTAATGCATGTGAGGTTAAAGAGTTTAACCCGATTGTTTTTCCACTGTGATTGAAAAGTTTTTGAAATCTATATATGCATCCTACCCGATTTTCTAACAGTAAGCTTGGAAGTAAGGTCGGAGCTTTCAAACTGCAACAAGGAGAGCATAAACCAATTTCTACAACTTTGAGTATCAGATCTCCGCATCCCTCAGGATTCAACTGATATAGTAGATCGGCTTTTGAATTTTGCTCCGCTCTTGCACCAGCATTGCACTCATTGCAATAGATGAAATCGTAAGGTATAAAAATAGTTCGTCATCAAGATCGGGCTTACCAAGCAGTGGAGTGCAACTAAAATAGTCTTTGAGATTTGCAAAGGCTTTCTGACACTTTTTAGTCTATTGAAAATTTTTTGATTGCTTCAAAACTTGGAAGAATAGTAGGCACCGTTTAGCTGATCTTGAGACAAATCGATTCAAAGCGACGATCCTTTCTATGAGATGCTGCACCTCCTTGATCGTCCATGGGAGAGCCATCTCTTGCATAGCTCTGATCTTCTTCGGATTGGCCTCTATTCCTCGACTGAATACCATAAAACCTAAAAATTTTTCAGAAGTCACTTCGAAAGCATACTTGACTGGGTTCAACTTCATTTTATACTTTTACAACATAGTAAAGGCTTCTCCGAGGTCATCGATATGGGTTCTTGTGGACTTACTTTTGATGAGCATGTCGTGTTTGTACACATCCATATTTCATCCAATCTAGTCCTTGAAGATTTTGTTTACGAGGCACTAATAAGTTACATTTGTCTTTTTCAAACCAAAGAGCATGACCCTGTAACAGAAGAGACCACGATTAGTGATGAAAGACGTTTTCTCCTTATCTTTAGGCACCATCCGGATTTGTTTATAACCGAAGAAGACATCCATAAAGGTTAGAAGTTTATGGCCTGAGGTGGCATTGACTAGCTTATCAATACTCGGTAGGGAGTAGCTGTTCTTCGGATAGACCTTGTTCAGGTCGGTGAAGTCGATGCAGACCGTCACTTTCCATTCATCTTTTTCACCATGACCATATTTGCGATCCATTCTGGATAAGTCGTTTCTTTGATGAAGCCCACTCAAAGCTACTTGTCTACTTCTTTAACCATCGCCTTTTATCGTTAGGTGCGAAACTTCTCTTCTTTTGCTTGAAGGGATGGTAATTTAGGCTCACATTCAATCGATGCATGATCATCGAGAGATCGATTTCTGGCTTATCCACTGGCGTCCAGGTGAAGACGTCCATATTTTTCTACAAAAAGGAGGCCAGTTGGTCTTTTATTACCTGATCCAGATTCAATCCGATCTGGACCGTGTGCTCCTGGTTTCTATTTGCCAAGGGGATTGAAATGAGGTCCTCGACTGGTTCTCCCTATTCCTCAGCCAGCTCATCTCGGGTGTCCAATCTTTCAATCGAGCATGACTCAACAGGATGAGCTCCTTGAAGAGCAATATTGTAGCAATGACGTGCCAAGTCTTGGTCTCTATGAATTTCTCTGATTCCATGTGTCGTTGGAAATTTCATCTTCAGATAGTATGTGGAGATGATAGCTTGGAGTGCATTCAGGTCTGGTCAGCCGAGGATGGCGTTGTAAGCTAAGGGTGCTCAGATGACTAGGAAGTCAACTTGGGTAGTGAATTGGACAGAAAATTGGCTAGCTTTCATAGGTAGCATGATGACTCCTTCCACGGAGATGTTATCCCCAGTAAATCCAATAAGTGGGGAGTCCATCCTCCCTAGTCGATCAGCAGGTATTTCCATCTTTGAGAATGTATCATAAAATAAGACGTCGGTAGAGCTTTCATTATCAATTAGGACATAGCATACATTATAGTTTGCGATATTTAAATTTACAACTACCACATCATTATGCAAGAACCGAATTCCTTGGGCATCTTCCTCGATAAAAGATATCAATTCTCCAGTTCTCTACTTTTTTGCCGCTTCCTCATCTCCGTCGGGTCCTCCACTACAATGCCCCCAGTGATGGTGTTTATTATGCCAACTGGGGTTTATCTTCCTGCGGTCCTGCCCACTGTGGTTGCTTTGTCATTCTTTTCGCTGCTCTCTCTTTCATCAGATGAATCGATCGAGACGATCATGCCTGATGAAATCTTCGATCTCATCTTGAAGTTGAATACACTCCTCTGTGTCATGACCATGGTCTCGGTAATATAGACAGTACTTATTTGGATTTCTCTGATTAGGATGTGTCTGCAGCTTCCTTGCCTCTAGGAGCTGTCCTCTAATTTCCATCAGGACTTAAATCCTTGGAACGTTCAGTGGGGTGTAATTATTGTACCTCCTTGGTGGTGAGGCATGTCGATCCCTTCTCTAAGAATTTCTGTGTCGGTGGTTTCAAGGAGGGGTCCCATTTTTTGGCTTCTGAGATGGAGACCTGGAGCACTATCGGATTCTCTCCTCCCACCTCGAGAGCGCCCCTTATTTTGCTTTCCCCCCATGATGGAACTAGTGGGTGATTCATCCTCAATGAAGACTTCCTCCATGTGGGCGTATTTCTTCGTTCAGACCAGCATGTCGGGATAGTCCTGAGGATAGATTTTCACCAGTGACCTCTTGAGGTCATTCTTTAGGAGTTTGCTCATCATTGTGGACATCACGATCTATTGGTCTAGATCGTGGACTTCCAGGATGATCGCATTGAAATGACTGATAAAAGCTCAGATCGACTCGTCTTCCTTCTATTTTACAGTGTAAAGGTATTCGGACTACTTCTGTTGACAGATTGATCAATGAAAGATTGGCTCAGCTGCTTGAAGGAATGGATCGAGACTGACTTCAAACTGAAATACTAATGTTGGGCTGCCCCCTTTAAAGTTAAGGAGAAGGCCTGGCAAAAGATGGCATCGATGGCTCTATGGAGAAGCATCGCCATCTTGAAGGTCTCAAGATGATCGATGGGATCGACAGTCTCATTATAGCTTTCCAATTATGGAGCCTTAGAGTGCTGAGGAAGCAGCTCTTACAAGATCCTTGAATCAAAAGGCAGGTTGTTATTAAACCCGTCGTAAGGTGTTAAGGAAGTGTTGTGGATCGCATTAATCTGTTGATCGATTTTTCGAAGCCATCGCTCAAGTGCAGGATCTTGGGTGATACAGTCCTCAAAGTGCTGCCGATCAGGGGTTGAATCATATCCTGATTGGGGACTTTGAGATCACCACTTTCTTGGTTCTGAAGTTCTAGAGAGGCTCTAGCGGATTTGTCTTCTCTCTGAACTTTGCGGAGAGGTCCGCAGATGTTCCGACGGTGGCGGCTACAAAGTCGAATTCGATGATGGTGCTGCTGAAAGAGGTGCAAGGACTACCTAATCGGATTGTGGTGATGCCTACGGGGGTATAGGAGCAGCTTGGATCGCCTAAATAGCGATCGTCAAATTTTGGACCTGTTGGAAGAGCAGGTTGAATTGGTTCACTGTAACCAACATTGGTTGAGAAGGTGAGGGAGTTTCTACCATCGATTGCTGTACCCGATTGTCGGCCTGGTTGTTAGCCCGACTCCCCACCAGTCGAGAGGTGGTGGCATTGGTAGGGCATGATGAAACTCTCTTGGATGGCATGGTTCTGTTGTTCTTGATTTGCACTCCTCCAAATGGGTTCGAGCCCTTCCTCTAGTGCCAATCTATTGGTGTGAGATTTCACAAGGTGCCGGAATGCTGGAGTGGATGGTGAGGTGGGATCTTCCAGGATGTGACTTGCAAAAAAATCCTGACTGGAGGTTGCTCTAGTGGAGATCTTTCGATGCTCAAGTCAAAACTCTTGTTTAACAGATGGAGGAACGTGAGAGACAGAGTAGTGGCATATCTTTTTTAGGATCCCCTTTGGCCCTCCTTTTATGGATGAAGGTGGTTGCTTTGATTGGTAGGTTGGTTGGCACGATCCCATCCGGTTAGGACACAATTTGCATGTAGTGCCAGAACTATTGCTCAAGATTTTTGGGATATGGTAGTTGCGGTTGTCTTATCAGTTTCATGACACTTGTCATCTGACTGGTATTGAATTTTGAATTGGCATGCCAATTGGTGTCAATGAGGCGAGGACTGGTCGGTCACGATCATGAGTCGGATGCCCCATGCTGCTTCCAGATAAGGAAGTCAAGAACTAGGGGTCCGCTCGGTAGGGGGAGGCTGGTCGGCTGATGATCATCTCCTAATCGGACTGAGCTGGCCATTCAAACGTGCTGTCGATTCATCAACCTAGCCCATGGGAGTTGGCTGTTGAGAAGATATCGACGGTCATATGTGAGAGTTACCTAGGTGACAATCGACAAGTCTTCATCGGCTCCCGATGTTGATTGAATGAATGTTGAAGACTGGTCGTCGACATAGTGACAGTGATTATGGCCGACTAGGGGTCGGCGAGGCCTCAGCAGACGGGCTTGTCAGGTTTGGATTTCTTAGGCCTTGTGCTTCTTCATATCATCGGTTCGTACGAAGTTTCCTTCAATAATTATAAATCTTAATAAAACAATCTAATTATGGGTATTTTTAATTTAAGAATTAAGAGATTAAGTCACTATTGCATTTTAATATTTAATAAAATATTGATGCATTTTAAGGTAGTATTTGGTTGGTAATTCTGATGGAATAAAGGTTTATTTCAACTTATTCTCCTAAATAGATGAAAAAATGATGATGGACCATCCTGATTTAGTAATTTTGGTCAATCTCCTTTAATTTTAGAATATCGATTTCACGATGGACTATAAAATTTGTAATTCTATACCATATTATATTAAACACCATTTAGATCATATTAAATACCAATTGAAATAGTACTATATTAATTATATTAAAAAAATAAAATAACAAATTTTTAACTAAATAAAAATTTAAAACAATAAAAATAAATAATTATTTTTTAAAAAAATATATTTTTATTTTATAAATAAAATTTGGATATCCAAGACAAGAGGACCATAAATTTTTTAGGAGCTCTTTTCTAAAATAATACAAAAAAAAATTATTTACAAGAATAATTCAAAATCTAACTTTTTTATCAAAATAATGCAAAAGGAGAAAACGCCATTTTGAATGGCATTTTTTCCCCCTCCACGTCACCCCTTTTTTCCACGATGGCATCATCTCAAAAAAAATAAAATAAAATATCATTTAAAATGATATTTTTAAAAATATCATTTTGAATGGTATTTTTACAAACACCATTTTGACTGACGTTTTTAAAAACGTCATTCAAAATGACGTTTTCTATTTTTCTCCCCAAAAAAAAGGGAAAAATCGAAAAAGAATGGAAAAAAATAATTTTTAAAATTTTAAATTAATAAATAAATTAAAATTTTAATTTTGATTGAAATTTAAAATATAAAAATTTGAATTTATAATTCAAATAAAAAAAATTTAGATGATTTTTTTTATCGAATTATTTTTTTTTAAAGAATGTCTAAAAAATTTTAAAAAAAATAAAAAGTACCATTAAAAAATCAAAATTTAAAAAAATCGAGAAAAATAAGAATTATAATTTGAAATTTAAAAGAAATAAATTTTTTAAAATTAATTAAAATAAAAATATCATTTCAAATTACTTTTTCAAATTAAAATTAATTTATTTAAGAAATATTCAAAATAAATAAAAAATAGCCTAAAAAAATCATAAAAATAGAAAGAAATGAAAAAAATAAAAAAATAATATAATTGTAAATTTGAATAAAAAATTAAATTTTTAATTTCAAGTAAAATTTGATAAAAAAATAAATGCATAAAAAAGTGAAAAAATGAGGAAAAAATATGAAAAAAAGAAATTTATAAATTAAATTTTTAAAAAAATAAGAATTTTAATTTTAATTCAAATAAAAAATATAATTTCAAATTACGTTGTCCATTTCAAAATATTTTTTAAAAAATTATCTCAAGAAAAGAAAAAAAATATTGTAAAAAAATAAAAAATACCCTAAAAAGAAAAAAAAAGAAAAAATAGAAATTATAATTCTAATTGAAAAACAAAATTTTTAACTTTTAATTTTAAGAAATAAAAATTATAATTGTAATTGAAATAAAAAATAATATTTTAAATAACTAAATTAATTTAAATATAATTTTTTTAAAAAAAATTAAATAAAGAAAAAAATACGTAATAGAATGTCAAAAAGATAAAAATGGAAGAAAACTAAAATTATAATTTCAAATTATAAAAATTATAAATTAAATTTAAAAAAAAAATATCATAAAAGAAGTAAATAAAAGAGAAAAAATGGTAATAAAATAGAAATTATAATTATAAATTTAAAAAAAATTAACTTTAATTTAAATTAAAAATTATCATTCAAATTACTATCCTCATTAAAAAGTTTAATAAATCAAAAAAAATCAGAAAAAAATAATTAAACAAATTATGAAAAAAATTTTAAAAAATTTTAAAAAAAAGAAAACGCCGAAGGGAATGGCGTTTTCTCCTTTCTCTCCTTCTTCTCTCCTTCTCCCTCTTCTCCCTTCTCCCTCTTCTCCGACGTCTCTCCGACGGCACGATGGTGAGCTGCCTTTTCTCTCTCCCTCTTCCTCTCTCTCTCCCTCTTTTTCGTTGGCCACCGGCATCAGAAGGTCGGTAAAAAAATATAAAGAATAATTTTGAATTTAAAAAAAATCTAAATTTAAATGAAATAAAAAAATCATTTCAACTTACTTTTCTCATTTAAAATTAAAATTTTTAAAAAAAATATCAAAAAAAAATTTTAAAAATAAAAATTACCAGAAAGAAAGCCAAGGGGTCGACTCACAGAGTGTGGCAGCCAAAAATTTTGCGTGCTTTAAGCCCTTTTAGCCATGAGTCGATTCATGGGGTCGACTCAAAAATATAAACCTGTTTTTCTTATAAAATACACTTCCAAAAATGTTGAAATTGCCTCCAATAGATTACACATCTTTTATTCTTGCTCTTGAGATTTCCGAATCAGATCTGATAAAATTGTGATTTTATCCCTGAAATACAATAAATCTTTTTCTAAGCTAAAATCATTAGTAATCCCCTCAAATGCTTTGTAACCATCAAAATCAGTTCAAAGAGCAACATTCGATATATTATTATTTACGTTATAATTTTTATAGTCCTTTCAGCATAACTTTTTCTCTCCTAATATTCTGAGACACGTTCGAGTATGTATATCCATATGCACAAATCATAATATCCGATCACTTGAAATTAAATAATATAAAATAAAATCAATATTTAATATTATTAAATAGAATAAAAATATCAAACATATAAAAAAAATAGTATAATAAAAATATAAAAAATACTAAATACAAATATAACAAAGACTAAGTCCCACAAGGACGTCGCGGTACCCGTGGTCGCTTGGACCTTCTCAGGAAGGTCCTCGCCGGCTGCTCCTACTGTGATGACTCCTCCCCTATATCAGTGGAGAAGATCTGCTGATCATGCTGCTCAGGAATAACTGATGCTGTCGGATCATCTACGGACTGAGAGACCCATTCAACTCTCTCATCTGGATACACGGATGGACCTGAAAAGAAAGTATCATACTCATGTGGCCAACTGGTACCCGGTGATGTCATCTGAGAGATGTAGGAAGAAGAAGGCGCTGCCATCTGTGGATCAAAAGGCGATGGCATCTGTGCAGCATCGAATGATGACATCTGCGAAATATGCGGTGATGGCATATGTGAAACATATGGTGACGGCGTATAACTCATATTTGGCGCCGGAGCTGCTCCATACCAAGGCGCACAGGTATATGGATCAACACCAATCGCCACCAATGTTTCGAAACTTGTTCTCTCTATCTCCCGCAGTATCCAAATCCGCTCGTCCTCATCAGTCGTAGATAAAGCACGACGAGCGTCCAACACGAGATCCGACATAGAATCAGTCTACAAAATAAAAATAGAACAGTTAGTATAAAACAGTCAGTATAGTGTAAAATATAAAATAAAAATATAACACAAATAACATAAAGTAATTTTCGTAATCTTACCAAAAGACGTACAGTAGAACTCTCGCCCTCGTATCCAGAAACTGCATACTGAGACTGTCCAATGACTCGCACCGTAATGCTAAAAAATCAAGCCATGTAGTCATCAGTATATGAACGACCTCTCAAAATAGGATCACTATGAACAATGTGATCTTGACGTGCATCCCAAATATCGATGTACTGTGTATGTCTGATACACCAGTCAATACGAGCTCTCCCTCATCGATTAATACGATGAAGTCTCTGGCTGGTATCAAATTGCTCTGGGATACCCCGAGTCTGACCAAACTACCGCAGGACACGATCGGGAAGATGCCACTCTACCACATCAAAATAAATAAGTGGCACCCTAGCAGTCCATATGTCGTGTCCAACTGTACACATCTGCGGCAGTATAGCCAATATCCCATCTGTATATGGCTCCCATAAAAACTGATATAATTAAAATAAAAAAATTAGTAAGCTAAAATTTTAATAGATTATGAATACTGTAAAATGATATTTGTAAAAAATTCAAAATTTATCCGTCTAGATGTATCAACTAATGTATCCAACTGGCACCTATAAACCTGTGCCACTCTCGTCGATACGTGATGAACGTTGAATGCAACGTTCCATCTGTTTCACAATGTATTAATATTAAATAAATTTAAAATAGTAAATTTGAAATAAAAAAATAATATTTCGATACCTGTATCCCAATGGTCCGTCTAGTCTGAATGGAACATCAGGATCCTGCTGCTTTGATGGCATCTCGAGCAACTGTCGTCGTAATGGACTGATAGTCGGCATACGCTCCCATACCCAAATCTGTAAATTTCAAAAATTAAATAAATGATATATCCAATGTAAAATATAATTAAATATTAAAAATAAAAATTTTTAATTCACATACCTATAATAATACAAGATAACCATCAATCTCGCTCTGATCAGCATAAGAACCCCGACACAGCTCTGTATAGGCAAGCTAGTATTGCACTGCCCCAACTGAGTCGATGAACGAAGTCTAAATCCTCTAATAATGGCAAAAATATCAATTTCATCTTATTCGATGAAGTATCGGGTAACAGGACACCACCTAACAACCGCAGCACCTGACCCCTAATATACTGCTGCACCATCTCCTCTGGTGCATCATCCGCAATATGAAAATATCGATAACGATCATCCAAACACTCAATCCTGAATCATGAATGATTGAAAAAATATGCATCAAGCTCAAACCCTAACAATCGCAAGCACAAAGCTTGCCACTCCGGAATGGTAAGCGTGGGATCAACTTCGGTAACTGGATCTCCATCAACTGGTAGTCCAGTAAGGATGCTGACATCTTGTAAAGTGATGGTCGCCTCACCAAATGAAAGATGAAATATGTGTCTCTGGATGCCATCTCTCAAGCAAAGCAGTAATAAAACCAACGTCCATCTGTATACGACCAATCCGATATATTCCATAAAATCCCAGATATCGTAAATAATCTAACACTCTATGTAGGATGTCCTCTGTCCTCCAGAAATCAGCATCGGATCATCGTAGACGAAGGTGTCTGGGCTCCTGCAATAAAATATAATAATTAGATAACATACATAATTTTTAAAATAAAAATTTAAATAGTAAATAAGATTGTAATGCTTACGCCGCCATCTAAAATAGTCTGTGATCGATGGTGCTCCTGTAATGTAAGAATATTGCTGTCTCGAGGATCGGGATACTGCGGATCATAAGCCATAATACGCTGTCTCAAGCAATATTATCACAGATGTATTAAAAAATAAGATAATATATTTTAAATTTTTTTTTTAAACACAATATTGTCATACAATACAATTTAAACACAAAATTCAGTTCATCCCAAGATATTAAACACGTAAATTCAAATACAATCTCACATAAATTCATAAAATAATGACAAAAATAAATCTTCGAAGCCTTTAATTTCTTTCACTACTTGAAGTTGAAGTATGTTGAAGTATCCTAGGACAGCGACGGCGGTCATGATCCTATTCCCTACAAATGCCACAGTGGTTCTTACTTCTTATTTGGCTATCATCCATCTCATTTCGTAGTCTCATTGACTTTGATCTACCTTTCTGCTTGGGTCTCAAACGATGATGATCAGGAATACATTTGAACATACGTGTATGCATCCAATAATCTTCATGTGGTAATGGATTAAAATCATCGCTCCAAGTATTCATATATGCTGTAATTGTATATGCATCATCCACAAAATTACTAAAATGTACAGCAATTTCTTGACACACAGCTAAAACATGTGAACATGGATATTTGTACATGCTCCACTTTCTACAAGAATATTTTCTTTCAGCTAAAGTAACAGTATGAAAATTTTCTCCACCTCGTAACCCTCCGCTTGCTCTCCTCGTAAGCACTTCATATATACCTCTTTGAAGATTGAATGCTGTTACTCAGTGCTGGTTAGCTTTAACTTGATCTTCAGCAATCTTAATTGCAACATGAGGAGTAAAAAGATTATTTGGATTCTCCTCTACATATCTCAAGGCTTGGACATGCCTCGTATTGAAATATTTGACAAGACGATAAAATGTCATTTGAACACAAGCTGTAATTGGCACATTTCTAGCTCCTCGTAAAATATTGTTAAAAATCTTCGATAAATTTGTAGTTAAGACACCATAGCGTAGGCCATCATCATGTGCCAATGTCCACTTCTCCTTTTCTATCTCGGACAACCAGCTCCAAGCCTCTTCATTTACTGTTCTGATCCTACCCATGATAAAGTTGAATTTGCGAACTTGATGAGCGTTTTCTGCTTGCCATACTGCTCTTTTTCAGCTGCATATTTTTAAAATGAGTATTGAAATTACTGCAGATATGTCTTAAACAGTATCGGTGATAGACACGTGGTGGACTCCATCCAATAGATTCATCTGCGATGGCATTTAATATACCTGGATGCCTGTCAGAAATTAAGCATATTCTATTTCTATCTTTAACGATATGTGTTCTGAGCTAGAAAAGAAACCAACTCCAACTTGCAGTCGTCTCCTCATCGACAATTGCATATGCTAATGAAAATATCACATTCTCTGCATCAATGCCTGTTGCAATTAACATCTTACCTTTAAATTTTCCATACAAGTGCGTGCCATCAATGCTAATTACAGGACGGCAGTACGTAAAACCCTTGATAGATGGTTTGAAAGCCCAGAAAATATAATTTAAAACTCGAATATTGGAATTCACAGCTTGAAAAAAATTTCATGAAACAACTGTACCGAGATTTGCATGTTGAAGTACAGCCATATAATAAGGTAATTTAGCATAAGACAGCTCTCATTCTCCATAAATATCAATCAATGCCTTCTGCTTTTCACACCATACTTTCCTGTATGATACTGTATATTGAAATTGATCATTAACGGCTGCCACAATAGCTTCAACTTTAACACCGGGATCTTTCTCAACAATATGTCGGACTAATGTGCTAATCATCCTTCCACTGACATGTTTATGATCTCGACTCAATCCCATAAACAAACAAGTGTGAGGACCCTCATATTTTGTGATTTGAAAATATTCATGTTTTTTCAACAACACAGCACGAAGCCTCCATTTACAATGCTGAACATTATCTGATGATGCGCATCGTACGGACCATAATTTCAAATACGACTGAACTATATTGTATGTTCGATGCTTCATAATGTGATAAAGATCAACAGCTCTCCTTACATAATCTTTACTCTCAAACATTAGACCTTTAGAAAATTCAGTCATCGAAGAGTCTCAAAATTGATTGTCAGAATTCAATCTTCGACCAGCACTAACACAACCACCATCATCTAAATTTATATCATTAAAATATTATGGAGGTTCGTGCAAGTGAGGTTGAGGTTCTTCCACATTAATATTAGCTTAAACATCTTCATCATCATTCTCATCTTCATCATCATCATCATTACTGCTACTGTCCTCATCCATCCAACAGTCTTCATCTCCATTTTCATCTGACTCAAAACTCAGACTATCAGAATTTATTCCACCGACTATCCAGTCATCATTTCCTATATGAGTGTCGTCTCCCGCACTTACCACTACTTCTAGCAAAAAGAAGTCACCATAGGAGAAGATACAGGAGAAGTCACCATAGCACTTGGAATAATTGGACAATTAGGACATGCAGTAGTGGAATGTTGTTCTGCAAAACCGACCCCAACACTATCGGTTTGCATCATAGGAGTTACGAAAGATGAGGAAGGCCCAACATTATTATCCGCTTGAGTTAAAAGCCGACTATAGTATCCAAAGCTTGGTACATCTTTCTTTTTAATATATAATTCTAAAAATCGACATTCTGAATATTTTAAAGGAAAAATCAGCATTTCTTCGACATCTTTATCGTCATTAATTGGAACCAAAATATATTTACTTTGCATTAACTGTCCCGACAGATTAGGAGATCTCCATTTCAATTTTATTTCATATTTTTCTTTGTCTACAGGAATACTGCTGTATAAATGATCCAATAATTCTTGACGTGATAATAATGAAGATACTCTAATCATCCGATTTGCAGGGTGACTGTACTGCACACCAGTTTCATCATTCTGTATCATGCCATCATAATACAATAGTACACGAACTCGAGTACTAACCATTTTCTCAAAAAAACCTATGAAAAAGATCAATACTATTATTTAATATTATTAATTATTTTATTATTTCAAAAGATTTATATGATACATGCACCATATCATCAACAAATAGGTACAGATAGATCATATCCCATTCGAGAATTGTATTAATTCTATAGATTAATTACATTAATCAAACGATATGCAAAAAGGACCGAAAAAAGTTTCGGCAGCATTTTTTCTTAGTTCTCCCCACACGACTCAAAATGTGTGAGGAGAACTAAAGAAAAATACTGTAAGAAATTTCTCTCGAACCCTCCGCATATCATTCGAATAATGTAATTATCTATAGAATTAAATGCAATTCTCAAACTGTCCAAACTGGACAATCAATTGACCAATGTATATATTTTACGATATTCGTATAAAAATATATATTTAATATATATTTTATACGGATAACGTAGAATATTCTACATTGGTCAATTGACGAGTCTACGTTCTCATGAAATGCAATATATTTAAAAATTTAAAATACATCTGAATTTAATGAGATAAGAATAAAAATAAAAAAAATTAATGAGATAAAAAAAAAGAGTGACCGTCGGAGCCCGTGGGCCCCACTGCCATCGCGGCCCATCGCGTCAGACCTGTCGTATCCCATCGCCACGCCGGGCCCACCGCCGGGGCGCGCGGCCCGCCGCCGACCGTCTGTGGCCGGCGGCCAAGGAAAAGGGACAGAGAGAGAGGAAGAGGGAGAGGAGGGGGCCGGGGCCCACCGTCGGGACGCCGGGCCCGCCGCTGGCCGTCTATGGCCGGCGGCCAAGGAGAAGGGAGAGAGAGAGGAAGAGAGAGAGGAAGAGAGAGAGGAGGGGGTCGGGGCCCACCATCGGGATGCGGGGCCCGCCGTCGGGGCGCGCGGCCCGCTACCGGCCGTCTGTGGCCGGCAGCCAAGGAGAAGGGAGAGAGAGAGGAAGAGAGAGAGGAGGGGGTCGGGGCCCACCGTCGGGACGCGGGGCCCGCCGTCGGGGCGCGCGGCCCACCGCCGGCCGCCTGTGACCGGCGGCCAAGGAGAAGGGAGAGAGAGTGGAAGAGAGAGAGAGAGGAAGAGGGAGAGGAGGGGGCCGGGGCCCACCGCCAGGACGCGGGGCCCGCTGCCGGGGCGCGCGGCCCGCCGCCAGCCGTCTGTGGCCGGCGGCCAAGGAGAAGGGAGAGAGAGAGGAAGAGAGAGAGGAGGGGGCCGAGGCCCATCGCCGGGACGCGGGGCCTGCCGTCGGGGTGCGTGGCCCGCCGTCGGCCGTCTGTGGCCGGCGACCAAGGAGAAGGGAGAGAGAGGAAGAGAGAGAGAGAGGAAGAGATAGAGGAGGGGGCCGGGGCCCACCATCGGGATGCGGGGCCCGCCGCCGGGGCGCGAGGCCCGCCGTCGGGGCGTGCGGCCCGCCGCCGGCCGTCTATGGCCGGCGGCCAAGGAGAAGGGAGAGAGAGAGGAAGAGAGAGAGAGGAAGAGGGAGAGGACGGGGCCAGGGCCCGCCGCCAGGATGCGGGGCCCGCCGTCGGGGCGCGCGGCCCGGCCGCCGGTCGTCTGTGGCCGATGGCCAAGGAGGAGGAAGAGAGAGAGGAGGGGGCCGGGGCCCACCGTAGGGATGCGGGGCCCGCCACCGGGGTGCGCGGCCCGCCGCCGGCCGTCTGTGGCCGGCGGCCAAGGAGAAGGGAGAGAGAGAGGAAGAGAGAGAGAGAGGAAGAGGGAGAGGACGGGGCTGGGGCCCGCCGCCGGGATGCGGCGCCTGCCGTCAGGGCGCGCGACCCGCCGCCGGCCGTTTGTGGCCGGCGGCCAAGGAGAAGGGAGAGAGAGAGGAAGAGAGAGAGAGAGAGGAAGAGGGAGAGGAGGGGGTCGGGGATCGCCGTCGGGGCGCGGGGCCCGCCGCCGGCCGTCTGTGGCCGGCGGCCAAGGAAAAGGGAGAGAGAGAGGAAGAGAGAGAGAGGAAGAGGAAAAGGAGGGGGCTGAGGCCCGTCGTCGGGGTGCGGGACCCGCCATCGGGATGCGCGGCCCGCCGTCGGCACGAGAGAAATGGGAAAAGAGAGAGAGGGGAAGAGGGAGAGAGAGAGAGGAAGAGGGAGAGAGAGGCGGGAAGAGCTCACCGTCGCCGAGAGCTCGTCACTGTGCCGCCGTGCCGCAGTGCCGCCAGAGAGACGTCGGAGAAGAGGGAGAAGGGAAAAGGGAGAAGGGAGAAGGGAGAAGGAGAAGAGGGAGAAGGGAGAAGGAGAGAAGAAGGGGTTTGGGGGGGAGAAAACGCCATTCTCTTTGGCGTTTTCTCCTTTTTTTATATATTTTTTAATTTTTTTAATTTCTTTAATTATTTTTTTGTGATCTTTTAATAAATAAATTTAATTAAATAATGAGATAATAATTTAAATGATAATTTTTAATTTAAATTAAAATAAATTTTTTAATTTATAATTATAATTTTTATTTTATTATTATTTTATTATTATTTTATTATTTATTTTTTATGATATTTTTTTTAAATTTTTTTTAAAATTTTTATCATTTGAAATTATAATTTCATTTTTCTTCCATTTTTATCTTTTTAGCATTCTATTACGTATTCTTTTCCTTTACTTAAAATATTTTTTAAATAATTATATTTAAATTTATTTAATTATTTAAAATGATATTTTTTATTTCAATTATAATTATAATTTTTATTTTTTAAAATTAAAAATTAAAAATTTTGTTTTTCAATTAGAATTACAATTTCTATTTTTTTTTCAATTCTATTTTTTTCTTTTTTAGGGTATTTTCTATTTTTTTACAATATTTTTTCTTTTCTTGAGATAATTTTTTTACAATAATTTAAAAAAAAATTATTTTTTTTAAAGTTCAATTTATAAATTTTTTCTTATTTTTCCTCATTTTTTCACTTTTTTATGCATTAATTTTTTATAAAAATTTAATTCAAATTAATTTTTTTAAGTCAAAGTTATAATTATATAATTTTTCTATTTTTTTACGTTTCTTTCTGTTTTTATGAAATTTTTTTAGGCTATTTTTTTTATTTTTTTCGAATTCTTTTTAAATAAATTAATTTTAATTTAAGAAAGTAATTTGAAATAATATTTTTATTTCAATTAATCTTTAAAATTTTATTTTTTTTAAATTTTAAATTATAATTCTTATTTTTTTTGATTTTTTAAAACTTTTTATTTTTTAATAGTACTTTTTATTTTTTAAAATTTTTTTTAAATTTTTTTGACAAGCATTTGAAATGATGTTTTTCAATTAAATTTAAAATTTTTATTTCTTTCATATTTCTTTCTCTTTTTTTTCTTTTTCTATGATATTTTTAATTTTTAAATTTCTTAAGATTTTTTTAAGATATTTTTTAAAAAAAATTTGAAAAAAAAATATCTAAAATTATTTTTTTTATTTGAATTTCAAATTCAAATCTTTATATTTTAAATTTCAATTAAAATTAAAATTTTAATTTATTTATTAATTTAAAATTTTAAAAATTATTTTTTTCCATTCTTCCTCGATTTTTTTTCTTTTTTTTTCGTAGAAAAAATAGAAAGCATCATTTTGAATGGCGTTTTTAAAAACGTCAGTCAAAATGACGTTTTTAAAAATATCATTTTAAATGACGTTTCTTTTTTTTTTTTTTTAAGACGATGTCATCATGGAAAAAAAGATGACGTGGAAGGAAAAAAATGCTATTTAAAATAACGTTTTTTATTTTTATATTATTTAAAAAAAATAAATTTTAAATTATTTTTATAAATAATTTTTTTTTATATTATTTTGAAAAGAGCTCAATTTTTTTGAGTTCCCTTCAAATCTTTCCGCGAGATTTTTAAATCACTGAAGTGCCCTTCTTCTCTGCAGCAAAGAAAGGTGGAGGGCATTCCTTTCGACACGACCTACGTGGGGTCCACAAATTTGAACCGGGTGGTACCAGTCCGTATGATTGTGGGCCCGGTCTGATTCTTGCACCAGTTCCCTATGATGTGCATACACCGAATTCCTCGACATCTACCAAAAAAGGTTACTCGACCAATGATACGTGGCGCCCTCAGCCGGCTCGGATGGTTTGGAGAAATTAGAGTCTACTCCTTGCGCACCACGTGGCCATGACACAATTAATCACTACCGTTTGTTTCTGAAATGGAGCAACAACATACGCGCTTATAAATAGCTTTATAAAAACGAACGGTTGTGATTGGGGGCGTTCGCGGCCACATGGTGCACGCTAGGTATATCCCCTCGCCTCCCTAGTGCGTGCACTAGGTGCCGAAGTCAAATCCACGGTGGATAACACGCCACGCTTTCACCAATTTCCGATTGTGCTCTATCGACCGTGCACTCCGGGATTTTCCCGGGTTCAATTGGACCTGATGCATGCAATAATTTCTCATATTTTCTCGATTGGTTCGGGTGGGCGAGCCGGGAGCGCCGTAACGCCTCACGGTTGACGGTCCCTCTGCCCGATATGGCCATCGACCCCACTCTTATATAAGCGCTCGCGATCCCTCTAAACCCTCTCCAAAGCCCTGAATCCGCGTCGATTAGGGTTTCGCCGTCTCCTCTCCGTTGTCC